>NW_016811248.1:527905-571214 GCF_001698545.2 Rhinopithecus bieti
TTTTTTTTTTTTTTTTCCGAGTCTGATCTTATTTATTTGTTACTCAAAAAGTTATTTCTGACTGGATTCAGACTTAGAAGTAGAAGCTCGCAGAGAGGAAAGTCTGCGTCTCTTCGCAATTTGTTCCTGGCGCTTCTCCTTAGCCTCCTTCATTCTTTTGGCCAAAAGTTTAGCATATTCTGCAGCCTCTTCCTTGTTTTTCTTAGTACGCTGCTTCTTCAGAGCAATACGCCGCCGTTTGTGCTGCAAGACACGTGGAGTAACAAGACGCTGAATCTTGGGTGCTTTGGTCCTAGGTTTCTTACCTTCTTTGTTTAAGGGCTTTCTCACAACATACTGGTGGACGTCATCTTCTTTAGAGAGATTGAAAAGTTTGCGGATTCTGCTAGCTCTTTTGGGGCCCAGGCGGCGAGGCACTGTAGTATCAGTCAGTCCAGGAATATCCTTCTCTCCTTTTTTTACAATAACCAAGTTGAGAACGCTCAGATTGGCATCCACAATGCAACCACGAACTGATTTTCTCTTTCTTTCTCCCGTTCTCCTTGGTCGGTAACAGGAATGCCCCTTACTCAGCAGCAGGCGGACACGGCCATGGGTCAAGACACCCAGCTTCATGGGGAAACCTTGTTTGTCGTTCCCACCACTGATTCGGACCACATAACCCTTCCATTCTTCACCCAGAGCGTCAGCAGCAACTTCTGTGGCCATACGCTTCTCATAAAAGTACGAAGTTTGCGTTCATCGTCCACTTCAATGAGTTTCTGGCAGCCAGTGGCTGGGAAGGAGATGTTCAGCTTCATCTTCAAGCAGCTGAACGCCTCCGAGGCGCCACGAAAAAGAGGCAAAGCCAACTTCTTCTAAGAATAATTATAGATTCATTCCCCATCCCGCTCCAACTCCAGGCTGACCAGCACCATCAGAGGCTGGGACTCAGCCTGCGGGAAGCCCCTCCCTGACCACCCCACCCTCCAGCTTCCACTGCAGTTGGTAGAAGCATAGAACACAGCTCATAGGACCTGCCACCCCTGACATGTTTGGATGTGTAGCTGGGATCCTGGGTCCCTCCCCACAGGCCTCCCTCCCCAGCCCAGAGCTTCCCCACATTGTGCCCATGCCCCAGGCAGAATCCGGAGGTCCTCCTTCGTGGGGGTTCTCGGCCATCTGTAAGTCCCATGCTGACCCTGGGCAGAGGCTCTTGGTGGGGCAGGTAGGCGAATGGCTCCCCCTGCATGGGCTCATCAGGGCCCCACCATGCGGGACAAGTCTGTGCTGAGGAGGGGGCTCCCTCTGTCAGAAAGGAGGAGTGGAGGACACTGGAGGGTGGACAGGCTGGGCCCAGTGGGAGAGTGAGTGAGTGGGTGAAAGAATGAGTGACTGAGTGAGTGAATGAGTGAGTGAACGAGAGAGTGAGTGAATGAATGTGTAAGTGAATGAGTGAACGAGTGAGTTAGTGAGTGAGTGAATGAGTGAGCAAGTGAAACAGTGAGTGAATGAGTGAGTGAATAAGTGAGTGAATGGGTGAGTGAATAAGTGAGTGAAGAGTGAGTGAATAAGTGAGTGAATGAATGAGTGAATGAGTGAGTGGTTGAGTGAATGAGTGAGTGAATGAGTGGTTGAGTGAATGAGTGAATGAGTGGTTGAGTGAATGAGTGAATAAGTGAGTAAATGAGTGAATGAGTGAGTGAGTGAATGAGTGAATGAGTGACTGACTGAATAAGTGAGTGAAGGAGTGAGTGACTGAGTGAATGAGTGAATAAGTGAGTGAGCGAGCAAATGAGTGAATGAGTGAGTGCTCCAGGTCAGAGTGAAGATCTCTCCCTGGTGGGGGTCATGCGACTCGGACTCCCAGACATGGGATTTGGGGGAGGTGGGGAATGGGTCCAGCTCCTCAGAAGTGAGGCTGTGCCATCTGGACTCAGTCCCACAGATACAAACCAAGGGCCCAAACAGAACCCCACTCAGGCCCTATGGTTCCAGGGTAGCGGACCATGGACCACTATCCTACCAGCAGCCCCTGCACCTGTGGGTGGGACCAGCATCAGCTCGGGAGTTGCCTGCCCCGCCTCATAGCGGGAAGGCTCACTGGACTTTCCCATCAAGAACGAATCACGCCCAACAAAGGGTCCATCTGCCCAGGACACGTCTACTACATTCTACCCGCATCTCACCTCTGACCTGCCTTTATCCATCAACATGACAGAGTGTAGGCTTGGCGGGTAGGAGGGTGGGAACAGACTCTCTCCAAAGTCTGCTCCTGACCCAACCCACCATGTCACACTTTCTCCCCACAAGGCCTCCTGCCCTACAGTCCCTCCTCCCCACCCTTGCCTGGGGCCTCCCTCCCATCACTAGTCATTCTCTAGGGCTAAGGCATGGAAGGTGGCTGCCGACCACCAGTCCCCAAAACCCTGGGGTGCAGGAGCCCAGGTCTGGCTAAGACAGGCCTGACCTGGGAGGGCAGGTGCGGGACAAGGACATCAGAGGAGCTTTTGGTCCAGAGGCTGGGCACACGTGGGCAAGGAAGACACACAGATAAATGAAACCAGGTAGAAGCGGGGAAGCCACGACTGAATGGGGACGCAGGAACACAGGCTGAGGACCATGGGAAACCCAGCCCACCCAGCTCCTGCCTCAGGAAGCCCTTGGGAAACTGGCTATGCTGATTCCCACAGCGAGCGTAGGCAGAGCCAAAAAGGGCTTGGCAGGCAGGACAGAGCGTGAGCAGGATTCGGGCAGAGGGGCAGGTGTGGAGCGGCGAGAGGCAGCCATGGCCAGCCTGCAGGGCCTTGAACACTGCCCCCAGGCGCTGGCTCTCGTCTGTAGGGCACCATGGAAGTTTGGCAAAAGGGTACCTTGGCATACCCCAGCCAGCCCGTCTCATGCTCCCTGGCCAACCCCAGGCCCCTCCTGGGACCCTGGTTTCCAGAGATCACTGCTGGCTGCAGGACTGTATGATCACTGCCTGATGACTGATGGCTTGGGAACAGTCTCATTTTCTCTGGCTCTGATGGGACTTATTGGGGTGAACATCCCCATGGGGACATCTTCTCACATCTGGTTCTAAGGCTGAGAGACACTGGGCCTGTGCAGAGGGGACACCTGCCCTACCCGGCCATTGCCCCAAGAGCACAGGGGCGCAAGGCCAGGCCAGAAGTGGAGGCCACCCAGTCACCCCTGGGGCACTTGCAGAGGTCTGAGCAGAGAACCAGACACCTCACCCCTTGCACCCTTGGTGTGCACTGCCTGCAAGCGTCAATGAATGAATGAGGGAGGGAGGGTGTGGGAATAACATATGAGTGAAAGAATAAGAGTGAGTGAATGACTGTGTGAGTGAATGAATGAGTGAGAGAATGAGTGAGTGATGAGTAATGAGTGAATGAGTGATGAGTAAATGAGTGAGTGAATGAGTGAATAAGTGAGTAAATGAGTGCATGAGTGAATGAGTAACTGAATGAATGAGTGAATGAGCGACAGAATGAGTGAATGAATGAGAAAATGAGTGTGTGAATGAGTGAATGAATAAGAGAATGAGTGAGTGATGAGTAAATGAGTGAGTCAATAAGTGAATAGGTGAGTGACTGAATGAATGAATGAGTGAGTGAATGAGTAAGTGAATGAGTGAGTGAATGAGTGAATGAATGAATGAATGAATGAATGAATGAATGGAGTGAATGAGTAAATGAGTGAGGGAGTGAGTGAATGAGTGGGTTAATGAGTGAATGAGTGAGTAAATAAGTGAATGAGTGAGGGAGTGAGTGAATGCGTGAGTGAATGGGTGAGTGAATGCGTGAGTGAATGGGTGAGTGAGTGAGTAAGGGAGTGAGCGAATGGGTGAGTGAGTGAATGGGTGAGTTAACGAGAAAGTGAGTGAGTGAATGGGTGAGTGAATGAGTCAGTGAGTGAATGAGGGAGTGAATGAGGGAGTGAATGAGTGAGTGAGTGGGTGAGTGAATGAGTGAGTGAATGAGGAATGAGTGAGTGAGTGAATGGGTGAATGAGTGAGTGAGTGGTTGAGTGAGTGAATGAGTGAGTGAGTGAATGAGTGAATGAGTGAGTGAGTGAATGAGTGAATGAATGAGTGAGTGGTTGAGTAAATGAGTGAATGAGTGAGTGAGTGAGTGAATGAGTGAGTGAGTGAGTGAGTGAATGGGTGAGTGAGTGAGTGAATGGGTGAGTGAATGAGTGAGTGAATGGGTGAGTGAATGAGTGAGTGAATGGGTGAGTGAATAGGTGGTAAGTGAGTGAGTGAGTGATTGAATGGGTGAATGAATGAGTGAGGGCGTGAGGGAGGGAGTGAGTGCATGAATGAATGGGTGAGTGAGTGAGTGAACGGGTGAGTGAATGAGTGAGCGAATGGGTGAGTGAATGAGTGAGTGAATGGGTGAGTGAATGGGTGGTAAGTGAGTGAGTGAGTGAGTGATTGAATGGGTGAATGAATGAGTGAGGGCGTGAGGGAGGGAGTGAGTGCATGAATGAATGGGTGAGTGAGTGAGTGAATGGGTGAGTGAATGGGTGAGTGGATAAGTGAGTGAGGGAGTGGGTGAATGGGTGAGTGAAGGAGTGAGTTAGTGAATGATAAACAAGTGAAGGAGTGAATGGGTGGGAGAATGAACAAATGCAGGACAAATGCGCCAGTAGCCCAGGTGTTGCTGTCACCGCCCCGGGTCCACAGGGTGCTCAGCTTGCTCTCCCCATTCCCGCTGGGCCACAGCATTCCCTGCACCCGGCTCCCTGGGGCTCCCCTGGGTCTCTGCACCAGGTGGCCTGTGCCTCCAGTGCCCCTCCCTGCCCCGCAGCTGGAAATCTCCACCTCATCTGTGGGGTCCTTTTGGGAAACCACCACCTCAGGGAAGCCCTCTTGAAGTCCCAGACCAGGCTGGGGGTTCCCCCTGTGACACATGCACTTGTGCACATGAATGCACACGCACACACAGGCATCCATGCACACACGTGCACTCACAGCCCTCCTGCAGCCCTGGCGATCTTCTCCTTGCCAGTTTCAGGCTCCATCTCCCACCCTAGGCTGAGGACCCCCAGCGCAGGGACCAGTACCATTGCATTTCCAGTGATGGCCCCAGGACAGGGAGGGGCCGGAGGCGCCAGGTGAGGCAGGGTTGATATCTGAGTGCCAATCGCGGGCCCAGCTATGTGCCCGGCCGGGTGGCCTCAGAAAGGAGAACAAACGACATGTGAATGCCACTGTCGGGGCCTGGCACCTGGCACTTGCCCATCCAGGGCCAGTCCCTCTCTCCCTGCCCCTTCCCCTAAACACCAAGGGAAAGTGCCCGGAGGGAGGTGGAGGGCAGGCCTGGCTCTCCACGGGAGGCCTGGGGAGTGACTCTGGGCCATCACGGGACCAGGTGGAGGGCAGGCCCGGCCTTCGGTGGAGTGGGCAGTGCCCCCTAGTGAGGGGCAGTGTAGGCAGCTAAGCTCCAGGATCCACAGCTGGGGGCTGCGGGCTGGGGGCTGGAGGCTGGAGGCTGGAGGCTGGAGGCTGGAGGCCCACCTCAGATCACAACCCCTCCCTCAGCCTCCATTTTTTCATCCTAAATGTGAGAAGGGACCAAGTCCACGCCCTCCCTCTGCAAGTCGTCCTAAGGTTAGGGTGGGTTGGGAGGGTCCCAGCATCATCACGGGTCTCATCGCCGGCTGCTCTACGAACAGTAGGAGAAACTGAGGCCCAGAAAAGGGAGGGCCTCACCTAAGGGCCCAGTGGACGGTGGGACCAGAACTCCCCCATCCCGAGGAGCCCAGCGCGAGAGAAGCAAGCATGACCCCCGAGAAGCAGGACGGGCGGGCACCATGCGCGCTGCAGCACTGCCCTCTGCCGGCGCTTCTTGGAAACGCACCCCCTGCGGTGGAACGCACTGGGGACCCCTCCAGGTGCAGGGCATAGCTCAGAGCAACAGCGGCACTGAGCCAGGGTCCCCACCCCAGGAGCTCCCAGATAGGGACATGTGAAAGGCAGTGCAGCCAGCCTTGGGGAGACCAGGGGAGCGAAGGCTCCTGAGGTCGCAGACTTCCAGGAGGAGGGCGCTTCTCTGCAGAGCTGGGCCTAGGGCGGGTGGTGCTGACGGGCTCTGAGCAGTTTCCCAGGAGCATCGTCTTCACTGAGCTCAGGACTGGAGGGGCACCAGCTCCAAGGGGACCGCGCACACCGTCTCCCCCGCACACACCCCGCAGCCCTCTCACCTTCTCATCGGGCGTGGGAGAAAACATCTTCTCCTCCTGGGGGTGCTTGGAGAAGTCGAAGGGGTAGGACACCACCAGGTCGCCCCCATGAAGGCTGGCCGAGAGCACGAAGGGTATGGTCTGCATCCACTTCATGATTGCCTTCGTCTCCGGGGCCACCTGCCCAGGACAGACGAGGCCACCCTCAGGGCTGGGCTTCCCTGCCGGACCCTAGCCATGCCCTGGGCTTCTGCAGCCCTCTGGGCTCCAATGGTGCAGACCATCAACGACCAGTCTCTACATCGATGCTCCAGCTGGACTTGGCCCCCATCACTGGGCCCCTGTGGGGATCTAGGCATTTCCAACATGAATCTCTGCAATCTCACCAACACCCCAGCAAGGAGGTGTTCCCATTTCACAGACAGGTAACTGAGGCAGGGAGGGAGCACCAGGCTCTCCTTTCCCCGGGGAAGGACAACTCCGGAGAGCCTGGAATAACCAGGGACCCTTGGATGCCTTTGGTGGCGACAGGCGTGGACAGCGGCGGCGCCTACCTTACCCCACCAGTAGTGCTGGGGGATGGGGATGTGGTCGCTGCGCACGCCGCGGGTCTCTGCCAGCTGGTAGTACTCAGACGTCAGGTCCGGGAAATTTCGGTTCAGATCCAGGTTCTGCGCGTTCTGCCTCCCGCTCGTCCACCCGTTGTAGCCAGCACCCTGAAAACATGGCCAACCCCTGACTGGGTGGGGTCAGCACACCCCACCCTCCTCCTTCCAGATGGGTCTCACACTTGGCTGAGGGTCAAGGCCAGGAGCTTCGGTTTTTCCCGGCTTCATGTGATGAGCTCGGGGGTGCGCCTGACCCTTGACCTCCTCTCCACCCTGGGGCTCCCTCCCCGGGGTTCCTTGCTGATGCCACGGCCTCGGGGCCTTCCCTGGCTGCTCCTCCTGAGTGGGACATCCCCGACAGTGACCTGCTCTGCTTGTTACTCACCTCTCCGAGAGCTCCCCTGGCCACCGCTGACACACACAGGCACCATCAACTCCCTATCCACCATTTTCCTCTATCACACGCATCACCTTTTTTAATACACCTAGAATTCTCAGTGCCTTTCCTCTCCCCAGCCCCTGAAGCAGGGGTTTGCCAGTGTCGACATCTACTGAATGCTCCTCTCCTAGAGAGGCAGGAGCTAAGCACTGCTAAGATAAACTACTTGTACATGAATGAATGAGGGGGTGGTTCAGGCAGTGGCCCACAGAATCCAGGCATCTGGGCGCTCACCTCGGCGGCTGCCACCTCGTAGCCATCAGGATTCATGGAGGGCAGCAGGTGGATGCGGGTGGTGTTGAGCAGGCGCTGGATGCGGGGGTTGCCCAGCAAGTACTCAGAGCACAGGTACTGGGCTAGGTAGATGAGCATCTCCCGACCCGCCACCTCGTTGCCATGAATGTTGCCAATGAGCTTCACCTCGGGCTCCACTGGGGACAAATACAGAGACTTGGGGCATCATCTCAAAGCCTGGGGTCCCCAAAGGCATGAGGCCCCCCACTCAGCAAGGATGACCAGATGGGCTGGGACCAATTCATACTTGTTTTGACTCAGGAATCTCTGTATATAATGAAGTCTCATCAAGGTCATCACTTTTGTTAAGCTCGTTTTTTACACCTAGCCAGAATTATTAGTTAGCATAACTCAAGAATATGAATAATATATGTTATCATTGATCCATGCAAATTTCAGTGATGGTCTCTCTTCATGTTTGTGTAAGAAGTCAAGGTATACATTGGTGCTTAGCCGGAAAGGTGGTTGGCCCTTGAGTGGATGAATGGATGGGTGAATGGATGGATGGGTGATGGATGGATGGATGGATGGATAGATGGATGGATGGATATATCAATGATGGATGGATGGATGAATGGATGAATCAATGATGGATGGATGGATGGATGGATAGATATATCAATGATAGATGGATGGATAGATGAATAATGGCTGGCTGGATGGATGGATGAATAGATGATGGATGGATGGGTGGATGGATAGATATATCAATGATGGATGAATGGATAGATGGATAGATCAATGATGGATGGATGGATGAGTAATGGCTGGATGAAATAATGGATAAGTTGATGCATGAATGAATAGATGAATGGATGGATGTGAAATGGCTGAATAAAATGGATGGATGGATGGATAGATGGATGATGAGTGGATAGATGCATGGATGTATGAATGAATGGGTGAATGATGGATGGATGTGTAATAGTTGAATGAATAAATGGATGGATGGATGAATGAACAGATGTATAAATGGATGGATGAATGGATGAATAGATGATGGATGGATGGCTGGATGGATAGATATATCGATGATGGATGAATGGATAGATGGATAAATCAGTGATGGATGGATGAGTGAATAATGGCTGGATGAAATAATGGATAAACTGATGCATGAATGAATAGATGAATGGATGGATGTGAAATGGCTGAATAAATACATGGATGGATGGATGGATGGATGAATGATGAGTGGATGGATGCATGGATGTATGAGTGAATGGGTGGATGATGGTTGGATGTGTAATGGCTGAATGAATAAATGGATGGATGGATGGGTGGATGGACTGATGGATGGTTGCATAAATGGATGGATGGATGGATGGATGGACTATAGGAAGAAGAGTGGACCAGGTTCCATGGCCTTACTAGTTGTGTGATTACAGGCAAGTCACTTCTCCTCTCTAAGCCTCGCATTGCTCCCCTGGAAAATGACATCTCCCTCCCCAGCTGTGTGTGGCCCAGGGACATCTAGGGATGAGAGGAAACACCCACATTCCTCAGATGCCACATGTCAGGTGTAAATGACCTGGGAGCTTTCTGTGCTGGTCACCTCCCTTGGCCTTCTGCACAGGGGCACCTCTTGCCCTCAAATTCCAGTGCTGTAGGGAGAGCCTCTGCCTCCTGCCCAGAGCATGTTACAGTTGGAGGGGGAACATAGTGAGCCTTGGGGGCCAGGGCGTGACCACTGGTCCCTGGTAAGAGATAGAGCCCTTGGGTTCATGGTGTCCATGCTGCCTAGGCCAGCAGGATGAAGACCGGCTGAGGCTGCCAGCCCTGAAAAGGCCCCTGAGTCCACAAACAAAGAGCACGTGCACTTTTCAGTAACTGCTGGGGACCAAGGGTCAAATGGAGGCTGCTTCTAAAATAATCGATTCTGTTTGAGTAATGTGCTCGTGGGACAGGTGTGGCTGGGGGCTGAGGCCCAGGCAGGACTCAGACTCACTGACCCCTAGGAAGCCCCAGACTCCAACCCTGAATGTCCTCAGTGCCCTGGGAGAGGGGGACCTCCCCACGCGGGAAACAGAGGCCACCCATCCAGAAGGTCTGGGTGTTTGCTAGAACATCCTAGATTCTTAGACACCACCAGCCTGAGTGGCTCTTTGCAACTTAGGGTAGCAAATCACGACAGCAATAAAATTTGATTTCCTAATTTGCCCTGCAGGAAGACCCCTCTGAAGGAACAGAAATGCCTAGCATTTTCCATACTGCCCGTTCCCGCTTCAGAACAGGATCCAAAGCCTGATGGAATGAAAACGGACTTGGATTTTTAAAATAGAAAAATCTCTTTATTCATAGCATTCTGTGGTGTCACACTCCTGGAGCGGTTTGGAAAAGGAGAGGCTGGTGCCCAGGGACAAGAGTTGTACAGACTTGCCTGGGGTCCAGTGTGCCAGGACAAGGTCTTCAAACGGCAAAAATGCAGCGTATGGCTACACACTCCTAAGCACAGAAGGACCCGGCACTCCTATAGCCTTTGTTTTGCTCCTCCCTGACTTATGCCTGTGACATGCCGGGATGGTGCCCTCCTCCCTCCAGCCTCCCAGGCGACTCCCAGACAACCTTACTATCTCCCTGCAAGCCCACATCCCAATATGATCTTTTCTGTCTAAAATTTATTGTTTGGCCAGGCACAGTGGCTCACGTCTGTAATCCCAGCACTTTGGGAGGCCGAGGTGGGTGGATCACTTGAGGTCAGGAGTTCAAGACCAGCCTGGCCAATATGGTGAAACCCCGTCTCTACTAAAAATACAAAAATTGGCCTGGTGTGGTGGCCAGTGCCTGGAGTCCCAGCTACTCAGGAGGCTGAGGCAGGAGAATTACTTGAACCCAGGAGGCAGAGGTTGCAGTGAGCCAAGATCGCGCCACTGCACTCCAGCCTGGGCAACAAGAGCGAAACTCTGTCTCTAAAAAATAAAATAAAATTTCCTGTTTGTTTTATGTCTTTTCAGCTACTGGATCGATGTCTAAATTATTATCAAATAACCTAGTCTGCCACCCTAAATTTTGAAGTAAGATGGATATCTGGAGAAATCCTCCTTTGTATATACAGTGGTTGCACACGCCCAGTGGGACGTGGCCTGCACCAAGCAGCTCCCTGAGGGCCCCAGCTGTGCCCAGACCCCAAACACCCAGCCAACTTGTGCGCCCCAAGGTGGAGCAGCCCAAGCCCTTTCCCGAAGCGGGGCCAGGCCAGGTCCTCCCAAGGGCACTCACTCAGCTCGTGCTGGCCGGGGCGGCTGGAGAACTCGATGACCAGCAGGTCCCTGCCGTCGAAGCTGCGCCCGATGCTGTAGGTCCTGGCCACATGGGCGCAGCGGGAGGCTGTCCGCCTCAGCACACGTACCATCTGGGCATAGGAGTGGTGGCTGAAGCGGATGAAGGTGGGCGGCAGCCCCGAGGGCAGCGCCTCGTCAGCCTCCAGGCCTCCTGGGGGAGCAGTGGGGGGGCTCAGTCAGTGTCAGACCCTGAGGCTTCCTACCGCTGCCTGGGAACACTGACCACACACAGCACCCTTAGCCCCCTCTGCATGACAGCCATGCTTGGACAGCTCTATCTTTAATTAGAGTTCCCTCTGCAGTGCCTACAACAATATCTAAGCCAAATGACACCCGAGGTATGTACACAGCACAACGCCATGGTTCCTGACCGAATAATGTGACTGAATAAACGTACTATGGGGCCACTGTGGGAAGTTCCTAAAATACAGAGCAGGACAACAGAAAGGAAAAGAGATATATGGGGCCCTGGACGCCCCAGGGCAAACCCCTGCTAGGTGTGCAGAGGGGCTTTTTCCTGGGTGTGTTTTCCATGACAGTGGCACTCGGGCAGTTCAGTATTCTGCTCCGTTTGCTTGGCCAATGGTGGAAACAGGAAGCCTCCTTGTGGTGCCCCCTCCGGCTGCATGTAAGGCTTCCCAGTGTTTCTGTTACAGCCTCACCAGCACAGCAGTGAGCACCAGCCCGGGAAGGAAACAGAAAGGGGGTTCTGGGAAGGACTTCAGGGAGGAAGAAAAAAGTGGGTCGGGGGAAGAGGGAGGGGTTCTGGATCCAGAATACGAATGTCTCTATGTCACATATGCACCAGCTTCCCCACCATCCTGTCATCCACTAGAATAGAGACACCCCGAAGACCACCCCGGTGACCCTCAACTCCCTCCATCCCGCTAGGGGCTTTGCAGCAGCCAGGCCCACAGGAGCAGGACGCAGGTGCCGCAGGCTGTTCCTGGGTCCACAAAGAGTTAATGTGTTTCTCCAAGCTCTTCCTCACCCTGTGGTTTTGCTTCTGCTCAAAACGGTTCTCCAGGGGAGAGACTAGCAGAGGAAGCCGGCAATTTGGCAGTAGAGATGCCCAAAATAATCTCAAAGTGACTCCTTGGGCTTTCCCAGGGCTGTGGGCTTGGCTTCCTTCCTCGCCTCCCTGGCCTCCCACAGGCACCTCCAGCGCCTCTGCAGGGACTGAGCTCTGCAGACAGACGGCTCCTACCTGCTGGCAAAGGGCATCCTGCCACTGCATCTGCATGGAAGCCCAGGGTGGACAGGATCCGCCCTTCTCAGATTGGGAACCAGAGGATGCAAGACGTGCCAGGATCAGCCCTGAGTGCCTGACACAGCCCACAGCCCAGGGCTTGCTGGAGCCTGGCCCCGGTGTGTGTCTGCTTTCCTTCTCCTGCCCTCCTCAACGTCCCAGCACAGAGTCATATGTACAGTGGGTGCTCAGTAGCTGTTTGGTGAATGGCCAAATCCACCCCTCCATCTGCGATGGGCTTGGGCCACTCCAGCTAAAGACCCCACCGCTGTCACCCTTCCTGAGGCTTTGCTTCCTCTTCCATGGAGCAAGGCTGCCGCGAGACTCGCATGAGCCAGCACATGTGTGGCACCCGCAGTCAGATCCTCTGAATCCAACCACGAGCGGACGCTACCCTGCACAGCTGAAAGTGGCACATACTGGCCCTGGGCTCTTCAAAGGCATGTTCAGACCCATTCAAATGCGATGAGATGCCCACGTCCAGGCCTCAGTGGCAAGAGCCACATCCCAAGCCTTGGGGGCCACATGCGGCCAGTGGTGACCGTCTTGGACAGCACAGAATAGAACATTTCTTTCACACAGGACGGTCTAACTGGCCAAGGCTGCTGCGGACCATGCAAGGTCTCTGGTGGACACCGACTCGTGAGACAACAGACACGGGGGCTCCATGCAGGGCCCCCACCAGCCCCGCCGCCAAGTGGCCCTCTGGGACAGCCTTGTACACCTCGGACACAAGTAGCCCATGGTGGCCCAGGCTTGCCCACTCCCCCTCCACTGTTTTATCTGCAAGAGACACCAAAGCCTTTCTCCACAGCTCCTCTCCATCCTTGCTGTTCTGGAGGGTCTGTGGCCAAGAACTGGACCCCCGGGGCCAGCCCTGCACTCTGAGCCCGGGCTCCCTAACACGAGGCCTCCTGATTGCACCCTGGGCAGGGGCACTGCCGCCACTTGGACTCAGCACCCTTCCACCCCAGACTGCCCCTAAGGGCTGGAGGCTTCTGCTGGGGGGCCCTAGGCGGCGAGAGGATCCTCCATCTGCACTGAGTCCCCAACCCTGCCTGGCACCCTTTGTGGGGAACGTGCCGCCCTGGGGAGCAGCCCCGCCCTCTACCAATGCCTGCACTGTCGCCACTGATGGAAAAGGCTTCAAGTTCCTTCCAGTGTGGCTCTTGGTCCTCCATGACCACCCGGACCCTGTGTACACACAGACAGCCCCCGCCGCCTTCCCTTACCCCGAAGCTTCTCCAGTGGGTCGTAGCAGCCCTCATCCTCACTCGTGAAGTAGAGGTGGCAGTCAAGGAAGTAGGGCCAGGCCATGTCGATGGCGTCGAAGGCGGGCTGGCAGGCCTCCCGCAGGCCCTCGCAGATGTGCCGGCAGGGTCTGCGCACCTGGCTGCCCTCACACCGGGGGGCCAGCACAGCACAGCCCAGCAGCCGCAGGTCTGGGTTGCACTGGCCCTCCAGGAGCTGGTGTAGAACACTCAGCAGGATGTACTCGGAGCTGGCCTCCACCACCTCCCACGACCGGTGCCGCAGCAGGGTGGGGAAGGTGGTATGGTTGTAGGCAGCATCGCTGCAGGTCCTGAGCTGCAGGTCCACGCAGGTGACTGGGGAGGCAGGGTCGGCATGTCAGTCCCTCCTGCAATGGCCCTGACCATCACACATCAGACATTTATGAAGGGGACCCCACGCAGGGCCAGGGCCTGTAGGGAGGGGGCACCCACAGTCTGGTAGGGGAGGACCAGGACAACAGTTACTGTGCAAGAATCAGAGACTGTGAGAGACCAGAGAAGGCGCCTAAGACCAACCAGATTCAACTACCCACTAGCAAGCGAGCTGCAGCAGAGGCTGCCCTGAGCCTCAGCATCTCCATTTGCAAAGCAGCTGTGCCACACAAGGGCCCATGAAGGCAGCCAGCTGATGCTGCATTAGGCAGGGACAGGCACAAACCACCCAGGAGCCACAGCCGCAGCACAAAGACGTCCCAAAAGACGCACCCTGGTTTAGGTGTCTTGTGTCTTTGGGGACCCTAATGGGTCAGGTGGGCCTCGGGACTTGGATGAGAAGCAGATAATGACAGATGCGGCTCGGCTGGGCTCATCTCTGCTCTGCAGCTTGCAGGGCTGCCTTAAGCCCAGGCAGGGGGTAGGGTCCTCACTGTTGCTGGGCACCTTCCTGCTTCCTCATCACAGCTGTTTGTTTAGCTCCAAATGCCCCATCTCTAAGGCCCTCATTGGCCTAGCAGGGCCCTCCAGCCCCCTTGGGAACAGACTGTGTCCCTGCAGCCGCTGGCTCCATGCTCGCACCCCCAGACGGCCTTCTCCTCTTTTCCTCAGCTGGACTTTCCAGATGTGGCATTGCATGGGACAAGTCATGACATTTTGCCACTTCTCATGTCAAAGTCTAGAAAGGACAGGATTCTTTCTGCCTCACATTGCCCTGCTCACCACATTTTACAGCCGGGCAAGGTAGCTCACACCTGTAATCCCAGCACTTTGGGAGGCCAAGATGGGAGGATCGCTTGAGGCCAGGAGTTTGAGACCAGCCCGGGTAACATAGCAAGACCTCCATCTCTAAAATAAAACAAATAAGATAAATCAAAATAAAATAGACATTTTACATATGTCATTGACTTTGTACCCCCCAAATTTTTTTTTTTTTCTGATTTTTTAAAAGCCTCTACTTAGAATACACCAGATGCCCAAATCTGTCAGGAGGCAACGATGAAATGTTCGACCCTTTCAGGGAACAAGCCCTGTCCTCAGTCCTGACCTGAGCACTCCACATTGGTTGGATCCCATGCCACTTTTGAAGCCATCTCACCAGATTCATTTGGCATTTCTCCTATCACAAGGAGGAAATCGGGGCCGGGCGGGGGAGGTGACTCACCCAACCCCAGACTCAGCAGGGGCCCGGCACAGAGCCAGTGACCATGAAATGCATGTGGGCAAGGTCCAAACTCAGGATGTGTGACTGCAGCGGTAACTGGAGTGGGGCTGGGGGCAGGCAGGCGTGGGGAGGGATGGAGAGGCCATCTCTGCAGGGGCTGCATGGGCAAAGCCCGGTGGGAAGCCGGTGCACCTTTTCCTGGCTGGTCTTTTTTTGTTGTGTCTAATTTTTCTCTGGCTGTTTACAAGGGGGTTCTGATTTCATGGATGGGTTGTGTCATCCATCACCCACTTGTGAAATCACGGGCTCAGCTGCCTAAAGTGCTCTGACAGTGTGGGGGCCGCAGCCCTCCTACAGAACAGAAGCCAGGGAGGTCCCGGTACTGTACCGCTGTCTGCAGCCGGCGGCCTGTGGCATTCACCTGGAAAGAGAGACATGGCACTGTTAGGGACCTGGCTCGCCGTCTGTCACTCACCGGGCAACACACACCCAGGGCCCTGAGCGCAGGCGGGGACCAGCCCGGGCCACCCTCCGCCAGCTCCTTCTCATGGAGTCTTCACAGCAGCCCCTGAGGCAGACGCCGTAGTCTCCCCGATTTCCCAGGTGCGAAGGCTGCGTCTGAGAGGTCACATGACCTGCCTAAGGACAGACAGTTGGACAGCAGTGGGGGTCAGTGGCATCCATCTGGCTCGAAGCTCAGGCCGCAGTGCCTGCAAGCCTGATGTCCAGGACAGAAGAGCCCTGAGGTGGCACCTGTGAGTGCCGTGGCACAAGAACCTCCACCGTAGCCAACCTCAAGCTTCCCACCATAAGCCGCTGAGTCCTTAGAAGACTCCAGAAGTTTTAATAGTTAGCCTCCAGACCCCTCACCAGCAGGCACTGCTGCACCCGGACCCAGGCCCCTCCCAGAGTCAGCCATGCAGGCTCCGTGCCCCCAAGGACACCGCCAGCGTGTGGCCTCTCCCCATTTCCTGAGTCAAGGGCCCTCTTCCAAGAAAAAAGGACCAACACACAAAACTATCCTGGCAGTCGTGGGGTTTCAAGGGCCCTTTCCGAAGCCCAGACACATGAACCCAACAGTAAGGCCTCTGGGAAGGCCAAACATAGCCAACCCTAAGTAATGCCGGCTGCTAAGGGCCCTGTATGAAGCAGGACCCAAGGCTCTGGGCGCTTCAAGCGGGGAGAACACATTCAAGGAGGGGAATCCGGCGTCAGATTTAAAACCTGGCTAGTGCTGGGACAGGCCCATGTCCCATGTGGGACCACCTGGCCAGAGTGGGGGCAGGCTGGGCGGTGGGAGCAGCAGGACCCCAGAGAAGGGGACATGACCCACAGGCAGGACATGTGGAGTGGGTGCAGGGGGCCAAGGAGATGGGGGCAAGCAGGCTGGAGCAGAGGAAAAGGCCTGGCTGTGACTCTGCACCTCCAGTCAAAACTGGGGACAGAACCTTGAGGCTGGGAGAGGGCAGGCCGCTTTTTGGAGCTCACCCTAGGATCTGGGGGCTGTGAAAGCTTGGCTGAGCACATGGCAACTCTCCAAATGGTCAGAGAGACCTGGGCTGCTCTGTGGCCAGGCAGCTCCCACTCTAGGGAACCACTCGGGACTCGGTTTCCCCACTGAGGACTGGGCAACCATAGTCCTGGATCCCTGCACCATTCAGCTCACAAAGCTCTTGCGGGATGGTGACGTTTAGGGCACCCGTCCACCACCAGGCACTCCTAGGAGAGTTTCCGTTTCCATCCTCACAACAGACGACAAAAGAGGTCCACACAGTGCTCTCCAGGTGTGGAACAGGCGTGTGCGGGCGGCCCTGGGGAAGACGCGGCTGCCTCGGGGTATGGAACAGGCGTGTGCAGGAGGCCCTGGGGAAGACGTGGCTCCCTTGGGTTCGCCCTTCCTCCCTGTCCAAGCTGGCAGGGAACATGGACCATGAACCACAAGGGTTGTGGAGGACAGGGAAGATGCCCAGCCCCAGACCACCACATCACAGCAGGGGGCCTCAGGCAAGTGGCTCTTTTGTGTCTCAACTTCCCCCATTTCACATGGGTTCATTATAATCACTTTGCAGGGATGCTGTGAGATGAGATGACCCATGGTCCGAGCCCAGCACAAGATCTGCCGGGGGGAGCAGTCTCCATCAGCTACAGTGTGCATCGTTCCTGCAACGGTTTCAGAACAACCCGGAGACAAGCTGCAGGAGCCCGTGCTGTGCTAAGTGTGGGAGAGCAACAGGCAAGCGTTGCTAAAGCATCTGGGAGTGGAGCGGCCCTAACTGGAGAGAGGGGGCTGCAGTGTGACCACCCGCCCGTACCTGCCCATCCATGCCCACGGATGCCCACAACGTGCCCTGGGATGAGCACAGAGGAGCTTGAGCCCCCCTGGATGGCTGCCATGGGCCTGTGGGCGTGAGGCTCTCCGGGCACCCTCCCTGGCACCCTCACGTGACTCCCAGGCCTTCATGGTCCAGAGCATCCCCAGACTCCACCCATCTGCAGCATAAAGGAGGCATGACAGTTTGAACTTTAGGAAAAAAGGAATGGAAAAAAAGCTGGTCCGGGATTCTGCTTGGAACACTGTGTTCTCACCCGCCTGTCTGTGTGGCTAAAGACAACTGGGTGATATTGGGAAGAACAGATGAAAGGCTTGCATCCACGCAGGGCCCTGTGTGAGCACCCATCCCGTGCAGGGCCCTGAGTGAGCACTGGTATGCAAAGCCGGCCGCCTATAGGACCTCTCTGGGAGCAGGGTTTACACTCAGCTGACCCACGGTCTCATCCTGCACTGAGCTTGAACCGAGGCAGATGCTGCAGCACAGTGAGCTCAAGGATCAAGGTGATCTCAGCCCAGTGCCCTTGTCCCCACTCCCTGGGTACCCATCACAGGGCTCTGATGGTGCCCGGCTGGCACTGAGCTTGGCCTGGCCCTGAGCTGGCAAGCCTGGGTGAATCTAGAACTTTGTCTATTCACTCAGCAGGCGTGAGCGAGTGGAAGAACTAACTTTGACTTGACCCTGGGGCTTCTGCTGGCCTCAGGGAGCTGCAAGGTGAGGTGTCCACCCCTGCACCTGCTCCTCCAAAGCCACCAAGAGCCCACACGGGTGACTGGACCATCACGCAGGGACTGGACAGGCGATCCCTCTGGCTTCCTGTGGCTTTGAGTCTCCCTGGTTCACAGATGAGGACACTAAGGCTCCAGGATGAACCACTGCCCCTGCCTCAGTTTCCTCATGTGTAAATTGGGATAATGATCACACCTACCTCATAGGGCTGTTGGAGGATCCATCAAGATGATTACGACAGCAGGGTGAGGTGCCCAGTGAATGCTCAACACACAGAGGCTCAGGGCACATGGTGGGCAGGAGCAGGACTGTCTGCTGTGACCCCCCAACCAGCCGTGCAGCCCCATTGGGGTTTCCCAAGGGGCAGGAAGAGCGTCTGCCAGCTGGGTTGCCCTGGCTTCCACTGCCCACCACATGCAAGGCACAGAGAGGGGTGGGTTTGTTTGCCAGGGCTGCCCTAGCAAAGTGCCCACCATGCTTGGGTTAAAGCAACAACAGCTGGGTGTGGTTGCTCACACCTGTAATCACAGCATTTTGGGAGGCTGAGGCAGGTGGATCACGAGGTCAGGAGTTCAAGACCAGCCTGGCCAACACAGCAACCCTGTCTCTACTAAAAATACAAAAATTAGTTGGGCATGGTGGCGCACACCTCTAGTCCCAGCTACTCAGGAGGCTGAGGTGCACACCTGTAGTCCCAGCTACTCAGGAAGCTGAGGCAGGCTAAGTGAGATGAGCTCCATCTCACTTGGACCTGGGAGAGGGAGGTTGCAGTGAGCAGAGATTGCACTACTGCACTCCAGCCTGGGTGACAGACTCTGTCTCAAAAAAAAAAAAAGAAGCCACAACAGTTCAGAATCCTGGAGGCTGGAAGTCTGCAATCAGGGGTCTGCAGGGCCACACTCCCTCTGAAGGCTCTAAGGGAAGAACCCTCCCGCCCCTCCCGGCTCCTGGTGGCCCCAGGTGCTCCTTGGTTCGTGGCCACAGCACTCCGGTCCCTGCCTCTGTTGTCATGTGTGAAATTTGTCCCTGTTTCTGTCTCTGCCCAAATTCTCCCTCTTCTTCTAGGGATACCAGTTATTGGCTTAGGGCCTGCCCTAATCCCTTGTGGCCTCATCTGAATCAATTTAATCCACAAAGGCCCTGTTTCCAAGTAAGCTCCCATTCACAGGTGCCATGGATTACGTCATCAGTATGTCTTTTCTGGAAGACACAATTCTTCCCCCAACAATCAGCAAGCCCCAGTGGGTGCTGCTGTGGCCACAAGAGAGTCAGGATGGTCTGAGAGGAGCCCTCAGGGGCTGCAACTGTCCCAAGACCACACAGCCAGTCCCATGATGTAGCTGGGCCTTTGCCAGCTGGCTTGGCCTCCGTAGGCCTCTAGTTTTGCCACTTATTGCATGGGGGCAGGCCTGCTGACCCAAAACCCACTCTCTGCCTCTCCTAGGCCCCGCCTGCCCTGGCAGCCACAGAGCAAAGCCAGCGAAACTGTGGGTGGTTAGACTATTCACCATTGCTTCCCCACTCCAACCACTGTGGGGCACCGACACCCCTGGATCCCCCTGCAGACTTGCAAATGCACAGCGGGGTGAAAGCCTGTACCCCTAGAAGGCTCTCAAGCCACGCTCTCCAGTACAGCAGCCACGAGCCACACGTGGCCACTGAGCCCTTCACATGTGGCAAGTTCAAACCAATGTGTGCGATGTGTAAAATGCACACCAAATTTCAGACGTAGTACTAAAAACAGTGTAAATATTTCATTAATAATTTTTATATGAATGCCAAAATACTGGAATTTTTTGGACATATTGGATCAAATAGAATTTGTTATTAAAATCAATTTCACCTGTTTCTGTTACCTCTTTAGTGTGGCTACTAGAAAATATAAAATTCTGTGTGTGGATGGCTTTGTGTTTGTGTTGGATGGCGCTGGTCCGAAAGCTGCTTTTGCAATGGTTCTAAGACTCTTAACCACGAGGTGGCAGCATTTCTTCAACAGGGGAGTGAGATCCCGTCAGTCCTCCCCCTCCTGAACTGACCAGCGGCTGCGCCTGGGTCAGGAATGAGACCTGAATGAGGTCAGAGAGGTCAGGCCATCTGCCCAGGTCACACAGCAGAGTCAAGGAGTCAGAATCTGAATCCCAGACCCTAGGACATGAAAATCCCCTCCGTCCCCAGGCTCTGGTGAGGACAGGGAATCCTCCACCAGGGAAGGGCGGGGGGCAGAGGGGAGAGAGCACCAGGCTTCCTCTGAGCAAGACCCGATGGCGAGATAGGGACATGGCAGCCTGGGGTGTGGGGGCCTGCACTGCAGCTGACTGGCTCTGCCCACTTCTGCCTGTGGGCTGGAAAGGTCCTTGACTTCCACGCTCATCCATAAGACGGGAGACTGGACTGGAGGATGAGTGATTCCTTCTAGAAACACTTGCCGATGCCATGGCTGTGCTCAGCACCTGCCAGGGACAGAGATCAGCCTGTGCATCCTGCTGGGTGAGGACAGGGTGGTCTGTGCTGCCTGCCTGCAGAGGAGGAGGCTGCACTTCTTCCTGGGAAAGGGCAGGTCAGGAGAGCTTCCTGGAGGAGGGGTCTGTGGTCTCCAACAAGCCTATGATTCTAGATATTGTCTGGGCTCTCAGGGGCTGAGGGGAGGCCCACCCACGACACGGCACAAGCTCCAGAGCACCCCACCCGCACACCTGCATGAGCACACACACAGGGGGTAGAAAAGAGCTGAGGTAGGGCGAGGAGCAGAGGTCGGGGGAAGATCCAGGCATCAACAGGATGGAAAGGAAAAGCGTCGACATCACGCCCCAGGGTGGGGTATCGTGGTCCTGGCACATCCACTCGCAGGGCTCAGGCAGTTCTCAGGTGTCCACAAATCCCAGACAACGAGCAATTGAGAACATGACACCCTGCACCCTTGAACCCACACAGGGCCCCATGCCTGCAGGAGCCCAGATGTCTGTTTCTGATGAGAGTCCTGAGCAAGGTTTGCTAGATGCACCTCCATACCTGGAGAGGCTGTGAGGCCAGGTGGGAGCCCAGGATCCAGCCCCCAGCCTCTACCTACCTGCTCCCCCACCCCCACTGCACACACCCCTTGGTGAGGTCGTGCAGGCACACACCTCCTAGAGGGTCCCTGCGTCCCTCCCTTCTCCCAGCCCCAGATCCCTCTAGGGGGCCCACGCCCCCTCCCAGCCCTCAGGGCCACTTCCGGAGACTTACTGTCCACATCACAGCTCTATCTGGGAGGGAGGGGTCGAGAGTTTGCCATAGCCCAGAGAGATCGCCCTGTTCCTGGAAGGACCTGGGGACCTTGGATGGCCTCTCAAACTGCAAAGTCCTGGCACCTGCTCCCCCGGGCCCACCAGCAGGGTGCCCCTGCTGCTGTACCCGACAGGAGAAAGATCTCGCCCCTGGCCCAGGCATGGTGACCCTCTGCTGCCTGGGGTCCCGGCCTGGATGCTGTAGAGAGCCTCCCTGGTGTCCCCGTCCAGGGGAGAGGTCACCCTACCAGTCCCAGGTCACATGCTGCCCACTTTGGAGACGTTCTCGCGGGGGCCATAGGCGCCTAACCTACTGGAAGAAAGTTCCCAGGCCCCTGGGAAGCGACGGGTCACACTCCCCGGAGGTTGCAGGGTAGAGGGTGGAGGGTGGAGGATGGGGGCAGGGGACGGCCTTACCGGCAGGGTTCCGCTCAAACTCGCACCCCGGCCAGGCAGTGGCGAAGACCAGGACTGTGAGGAGCAGCAGCGGCGGCGGGGGCGGCATGGTGGGGCAGCGGGCCTTGGACGGCCTGCGCAGTGATGTGGCACTCGGGCCGCGCGGGCCGGGGCTCTGTGCTCACTGGGCTCCCGCCCCCGGCGCAGGGAGGGCGCCCCAAACGCAAATGCCGGAGTCGGGTTACAGTGGGCAGCGCCAGAAGCTAGAGGGAGGATGCCGTTGGGGGAGGAGGAGGGGCAGGACAACAGATAAAGGCCCCTGCCTGCCCTGGGTGGGGTGCCCCGCCTCCTCCAAAGGGCTCACTGCCCCTCCTTGGGACTCAGTTTCCCCATCTACCACCCGAGCGCACTGTGGAGCTCATCTGCAGATTCCCTGCTGATCCTGCCTAAAACCCCTGGTCCCAGGCACAGGCTGCATCTGCGGGTGGAGGGGGCTCTGGCTGCAGCCCTGACCCCAGCTGACCAGGGCCTGTCAGGTGAGGAAAGTGAAGGCATGTCCCCACCTGCTAACCCTTGTCCCCGGTGTGGATGCAGGGGAAGGGGCTTTGCTGGGCGGCTGGACCTTTAGGAGCCGTGTGCCTCATGGATCCTTTGCCAGCAATGCCAGTGCACCAGTACCAGGCCCCAGAGCCAACTGCCACTCAGCCCTAAGACTTAGGACAAGCCCCTTTGCCCAGAGGCTGGTGTAATGGAGACAGTACTCACAGTGGCCCCAACTCATGGCTGGCACCCAGCAGGTGCTGCTTCCTGCGGGTCATCTGCTTGAAGATGCCCATTTCAACACCCCCGTGGATCTGGGGTGTCTGGTGCTCAACGCTGCCCTGTGTCTGCCTGGACTTGGCTGGGTCCTTCCGGAAGCACCTCTGACTGCCCTGGCCAGCCCATGCGGGGTGCCCTGCAGGACAAGCTTCTAGGAGAGAAGCCAGTTTGTGTCGTCAAAAGAGCACAGACTCACGGCTCAAAGGATCTCGAGCCAGTGGCCTGGCCTCCTCGAGGGTGGGAGCTCTCCACTGAGAAACAGCACCGCGCTCACCTTGGGGCTCATGAGGATGGGGTGGGGGCAGCATGACAGCCAGGAGGAGTCCATCAGTGGTTGGAAGCCAGCTCCGCAGCTGGACATGATGGGTGCGTGCCGGCATCCTCAGCACTTGCTGCACAGCGGGTGCTAGCGATAAAAGCGGGTCTGACGCCGCTCCTACCCACCCCACAGCTGGACCCTTGAGAGGGGTGCTGGGGCTGTGAAAGCCTGAAGAGGGAGGGTTGTGTCAGCCTCGGTCAGGTAGAAGGACTTGGCTAAGCAGAGGAGGAGGAAGTACTAAGAGAAGGCCCAGAAAGGATGCAGGCTCCCCAGGGAGGGGCCAGTAGACTAGGGCACCCAGCACTTTAGCCCAAGGCCATGTGGATAGGAGTGAGGAACAGTGCGGACAGAGAACAGAAAGGGCTAGCAATGCCAGGCTCAGGAGCAGAGACCACAGGCTCTGGCAGGAGCACAACCTGCTCTTGGCTGCATTTCCAGGAGCTCGCTCTGCTTGGTGGAGGGTGGGTGAGAGGAAGGGCTGCTTCACCAGGGACCAGGAAGGGTTCTAGAGGCTTGGCCATGGATGGGTGTCCAGGTGAGGCAGGAGGAGGGTGAGGGTCAGCAAGCACAGAGGGGATGGAGAGAGGGCTCCTGGCTCAGAACTCCTTCTGGCCCAGGTTTGCACCCCGTGTGAGCAGGAGGGAGGCTCGGGTGAACGAGATCATGGTCTCAAAAGGACAAGAAGGCAAGCTGAGAGGACTGTCACTCTGGGCTCCCACAGGGCCTCCCTCTGCCTCACCCGTCATGGAATGCTGCAGCCCTCTGACAGATGGAATCAATAAAAAACTCCTGGTCCCCCAAATAAAATAAATGAGCAGTTATGTCCTTCAAGTTGCCTGCCAGCCTCACAGCCTCCATGGCTCTGCCTCCCGCCCACCCACGGAAAAGCCTCCCAAGCTTGCAGCTCCACCGTCAAAACAACAGGAGAAGCCTCCCTCACTCAGCCGCACACAGGGTGCAGGGCCTAGCCTGGAGGTCTTGGAAGCCCAGCAAGGGATTGCATGCAAGCCCAGGCATCTAGGAAGCTCTGCTCTCCTGGTCATTGAACTGTGGCTAATGCGAGGCAGAATCCCCCTGCCTTTCCATGGAAATGAGACACCCTCTGAATAAGATGTTTATTGATTCACAGCATTCGTGAGACCCAGCATCATTTTGCAACACATTTAAGTGCACATGAAAAGTATCTTTCAAATTACACACACACACACACGAAAGTCCCCATGCCTAAGGCAAGGGAGAGCCCGGCGTGGCAGCCACATGGGCTGACGGAGAAGGCGGAGGGAATGCCTTAAGATGCCTGTTCCAGAACATTCCATGGAGCTTCCGAGGAAGGTGAAACATGACAGCAAGCAGCCCTCGTCTCTAATACACAGCGTGCCTCCCTCTAACCATGGTGCCTTCCAGCAGGGCAGGCTGCACGCGTTTCCTTGAGTGGCGCTAAAGCAGTGACCAAGCATTTTAGCCTGGCGGAGACGCACTAACACGGAGGGTAGGCCCCGCTGGCTGCCAGGCTCCTCACACCTGGGGAGCTCCCAGGGACAGGAGAGGGCTCAGCCAAGGAGCTCACAGCCTGGGCTCTGGAACTTTAAACAATGGGGACCAACCTGCTTCTGCTGTGCGAGTGCCCTCCCTTGTAAGCACAGGGGCACCGGGGTGCAGCAGGGTCTCAAGTTCACGTGCCCTCTGCAAACCAGGGTGTGACGCCCACCTGCCCCACCTCCTGCCTGGAACCCCTGGGTTTGATTGAACTGGCCAGGTCTGTGTTTTAATGTTTTTAACTGCTTCCTGACCACATACCTATAGTTGCTATTATTCCAAACAATAATTTGTTTTATTTGAATTACACTTCATGATTTACAAACATTTTTAAATTTATCCTTTTGAGGAAGGCATTGGCAAGTCAGCAAATAACACCTGGTTTTGGCTGGGTGCGGTGGCTCATGCCTGTAAGCCCAGCACTTTGGGAGGCTGAGGTAGGCGGATCACTTAAGCTCAGGAATTCAAGACCAGCCTGGGCAACAAAATGAGACCTCCATCTGTACAAAAAAAAAAATACAAAAATTATCCAGGCATAGTGGCCCATGCCTGTGGTCCCAGCTACTCAGGAGGCTGAGGTGGGAGGATGGCTTGAGCATGGGGGCCGGAGGTTGCAGTGAGCTGAGACTGCACCACTGCACTCTAGCCTAGGCAACAGAGTCAGACCCTGTCTCAAGAAGTTGTTTTAAAGTACAATAATAACACCTGTTTTTTGGAAAAGACTCTGTGAAGCCACCTCAGCTGAGTTCTCCACTGTTCATACCAAGAGCAAGTGACAGCCACATGTGTCTTTGAAGAATTCAGCCTCTGGAAGGAAATAATGTGATGTCCACGCTCTCCCTGCATTGCTGGCCTTGGGTGTAGGGTGTCATGACACAGGCTCCACGCCTGCAAGAGCCTATGGGTGAAGCCCATCAGAGAGTTCCATGAGGCAGGGGCCTGAGGTCTTGCAGTCCACCCTGTCTCTGCAGGGGATGGCCCTGGGCCTTGAAGAAAACAGCAATGACAGAAGCTGGAGAGAGAATCGTGTCCGTTCATTCACTCGCTCACTCATTTACCCACACACCTCTCCACTGGGGGCCCATGTGCGCTGTGTACCATTCTTTCCCTGAGCTGTGAAATAGGACAGATGTGCACAAAAGTCCTCAACACTGTCCCATGGGGACATTCAATGACATTGATGGTGGGTGCCCCCACCGGGGAATGGCACCCTGTGATTACTAAACTGGGGGTGATGCACACAGCTACTCAAGGACACTCCACCTTCTCGTGGCTCCCCAGCACTGCTGCTGGGGAGCAAGGGCCCTCCCCATCCTGGGCCACCCTCTCTGGAACCTGGGTCCTGGCTACTACTTCCATCTCTTGACCATCTCAAATCTAGGATCCAGAGGCCCAGAGGTGGCCTTCGGGGGCAGGAAGCAGAGGTCATGTGCTCTGATGATATCATCACCAGAAAAGGCTCTGAGCACACAGACTCCACATCCTCCCCAGTCAAGATGCCAAAGCCCTGGCAAACCACGGAAAAGGAGGCAGGAGACAGGCTTCATCTGCTTGCCCACACAGGCAGTCACAGAGGACAGGCCTGGAGCTGGGGGCCTCTAGGCTTCCAGAGATGGGCACGTCCCAGGGACCGCCTCTGCCTGCCGGGCCCTGACCACAGACTATCAGATGTGAGCTCTGGGAGCCCCCAAACCAGACTCTGCCCTGGCATTTATCTCCCAAACCTGGGCAATGCTGAGAACAAATCGGGACAATGCTAATAACAGGTGGGAGTAACAGGTGTCCACCCGGGCTACAGAAGAGACCCTGAGCAAGCGTGACCACCTCACCCACATGAACAGCAGTCACTGATAGGACGCCCACGGGTACCACGTGCCACACAAGACGCTTCCCTACCCACCATCTTGAAGCATTGCCACGACCCCAGAACAAGGGCGAGGCTCAGAAAGGAAAAACCGCTGTCCCAGGCCAGGTGGCCGAGCCTGGAGCTCTCCTGCCCTGCTCCTGCTGTCCACACCCACATCTGGCCCTCTCCTCTTCCTCCTGTACTTCAGCCTCAATTCAAAGTCAAGCCGCCGGTGTCTGGGGGATCCCCAGTGGCGTTTCTGTGGCAGGGCCAGTGCCCTTTCCACAGGGTTTCTTAGAAGGTGGAGCGGATGAGCCCTGCCAGGCCCTCAGTGTGTCTGCTGCAGGCAGGAATCATTCTCTGCATCCAGGGAGCTGCTGTGGGTGGACGCTGGGTGCGGGGTTCTCTTCAGCACCTGGTGCACCATGCTCATCAGGTCCAGGGAGCTGTTGTGGGTGGACCCCGGGCGCGGGGCTCTCTTCAGCACCTGGTGCACCATGCTGGCCAGGTCCAGGGAGCTGTTGTGGGTGGACCCTGGGCGCAGGGTTCTCTTCAGCAGCCGGCGCGCCATGCCGGCCAGGACTTGGCGGAACGGCCGGCGGAGCAGAGAGTACGTGAACGGGTCGGCCGCCGCCTTGCTGTAGGTCAGGCACTTGCTGAGGATGCCCCAGTGGGCGTTCACGGTGAGGAAGGGCACGAGCTCCACCAGCCTGTTGGGGAAGCGGAGCAGCTGACTCAGCCACAGTGACAGCACCCGCCACACACTCATGCTCCGGGACAAGGCTTCTGACCAGCGGCAGCACAGCCTGAGGTGGGGGCCACAGAGTCAGGACAAGTACACACCGCAGCCCTGACGCTCACTAGCCAGGGGGCTCTGCGCCAGCACCCTGAGCCTCGGTCTCCTCTTCCTAAAACGGGATTACAAGGCCGGGCCCTGGGACTGCGGAGCAAGCCGACATCAGCCGGCATACAGCAGGTACTCAGTAGGTGGCAGCACTGCCACCGTGACCCAGGCCTTCTCCCACCATCCTCACTCTCAGCTCAGTCCACCCACCTGCGCGCACACCTGCCGCGAACGCCTGCACACAGAACCAGCTACCGAGGGAGCCATTACCACTTCCATGCTGCAGACCAAGACACCCCAGATGTGAGCACTGGGAGCCCCCAGCCAGACTCCCCTCTGGCATTCACCTGCCAAACCTGGGCAATGTTGAGAACAAATCGGAACAACACTAATAACCAGGCTGGAGTAACAGGTGTCAACCTGGGCTGTAGAACAGACGCTGAGCAAGCGTGACCACCTCACCCACGTGAATCGCAGTCACTCACGGGATGTCCTCGGGCACCACGCACCACGCAGGGTGCTTCCCTACCCACCCTCTCGCAGCATCACTCAGAGAGTCTTAAGGGCATCTTTAGGACCATCAGGCATACAACTCCCAGAGGAAAGGCTCAGTCCCACATTCTGAGTCTGAGCCCAGTGCTTTTCTGAAATCAGACTAGAACTCAGAGTGGAAGGTACTGGGCTCTGCGTGGGGGAAAGCAGCAGGGGGCCGGGCCTCTGAGGACTTGGATGGATCCCTCCGCTCTCAGCACAGCCTAGGGTAGGGGCCACGGGGTCAGGACAAGGCTTCTGACCAGCGGCAGCACAGCCTGAGGTGGGGGCCACAGAGTCAGGACGAGGCTTCTGACAGCTGTCACAAGTGCATGTGCTGACCAGTGGCAGCCGTTCTGCTTCCCAGGTCCTGGCTTTGAACCAGGGCTCCCAAAAGCCAGGGCTTTCCCCATCAGCCTGATGACCCCCCAGGCAGTGAATTTCTGTCCCAGGATGTCCCACTCCCCACTCAGAAGGACTGCAGCCCTGTGATTTACAAGTTTGGCTGGGTCACTTATTAGTCTGGAGACCACCTGCTGACCACCCACAAACACAGCAGCTGCTGGGGTGCAGCAAGGATCAGACTGACTCCCTCCCTCCAGGGCACCCAGTCCAGCGAGGTGGGGATGAGGAGGCAGGCAAGCAGGCAGGCAGCCACCTCAAGCTGAGAAGCAGAGCCAGAATGTGAGGACAGGGAGAACTGAGGGGTGTGGCCAGAGGAGAGGCATCCAGAATCCAAAAATCAGGGCAGGGACACAGATCCAAGGCAGTCATGGCCCTAATCACCTACCCCAGGCTGAGGTGAGAACCCAGTTACAGTAAATGACAGTCCGCAAAGGACTTTGCAACCGGCCAGCATAAGCACATCAGGTACACTGTCACCCCCACGTCCACGAAGCCCACCATCAGGCATGGACTGGAGACTGGTCACAGCCCACCATCAGGCAAGTGGGAAGGAGAGTCCTATCGAAGGATCTGAGAAGCATGGCATTTCTTTCAGTCACTAGGGGACTGAGCTGCAGGTGAGTAAGAAAGCCACACACATGGCAGAGTGTCTACCCCCTAGTGAAGCCACGGTGCAGATGGAAGTCATTGGAAACACCCAGCTGAGGCTGTGTCTGGAGTCACACTGGGACCAGAAGTCATGTGTCAGCCACTGTGGCATTCCAATCAGCCACGACCCTGCGGAGAAGGGGACTCGCTCACGTGTCCACTGATGCTCAGCACCTGGTGACCATATCCATCTGTCCTCCCCGCACCCCCACAGTAGACCACAGACTCCACAAGGGAGGCTCTGTATCCCCGCCCTCCTGGTCTCACTGCTGCACACCCCAGGGACTTCATCTGCACCATTGATTAAGTCAGTAAAACTCAAGAGTGACAACCAAGAAACAAAAGAAAAATCCTATATTCCCCATCTCCTTTACCTACTTTATCCACATGAACTGGCTCAAGGTGACTTTGAGTTATTTCTAACCAGATTAAATTCACCTTCAAGATGTCCACAGAAGAGTCTAACAATGCATCCCAGTTCTGCAAACAATTCCCAGGAGAAGAGCTCTGAAATATTTTTAGCAATTGCAGAACAATTGGAATGAGTGCACTACCTTCTAAGGGGCAGCAGGGACAACATGCTCCTGGATCTCTGACTTCCTGTGGGTTAAGCCAACTGCATTAGAACCTCGTCCACACACTGGGTGGAAGCTCCCGCTGGAGCCTTAGGGCAATAACGGAGTGAGGTTCTGATTCGATTCATTCCTATGATGTGAGAGCCACCTGTCAGGCAAACCCGTCCAAACTGATCCAGCTGTGCTGCTCCCAGGCTCCATCCCCCAAGGCCCCTCCCCCACTGAAACACCTGCCTGGTCTTGCTGACCCGCATCTTCCGCCATCAGAACCAAGAGGAGCCTGTGTTCCATTTGATTTTGTAACTGCAGGACCAGGCACAAAGCCCAGCACAGAGTAGGTGCTCATTAAATGTTTAGTGAGTACGTGAAGAAATATATATCCTCATTAATGCTATATTGTACCCACGTTTTTCACAGAGAAGAAAGCCTGAGCTGCCCAGATCCCAGAGTTGGTAACAGCATTGTGGAAACAATGCTGCAAAGGCAGGCTTCATGACTTCGTTTGGGATTCTCCCTTTGAACACTTGTGTGCACGCTCATAGCTATGCATGCTTACACACACGGTCAGGGCCTTGTACACATGCAGGAAAATAATGGTTACACCCATTAATCAACATAATATCATGGCTGAGTGAGCCAGTCTCACTCATCTTCATTTAAACTTTCAAAACTAAATGCTGGAGCTCTGGAAATGTTAGCACTCACCTTCTACATGTATGTACATACCTGTGCATGTATGAATACACACATGAAACCTCCCAACCTACACATGCATGCATGAGCAGACACATGGGCCCACATACACACAAGCACGATAATCAGATAAACAGCTAGTTCCCAAGAGAAGGAAGCCACAGTTTCTCCATCCACACTTGTGCCCATGAAGTTTCCTAAGAACCAGAGGCCTTTGCCAGGTTTTATGTGAGCAAGGAGAGTGCCTGCGATCCACAAGAAACCTGGCTCTCTGTCCCTAAGCCAGATGGGATGGGTGGCCAAGAGCTCCTATCCCAAGTGCTGATTCCAAAGAGCTCAGAGAGAGCCTAGTAGGCAGGACAGAGTTGGTGCCACTCATCATGGGCACTCTGGGACCTCCCAGGTTCCTGGGACACAATTGTTGCCCCCCCCCCCAACATACCTAAGCACCCCAGTGACCTAGAAAGATAGGCAGGCATCCTGGACAGGCTGGCAGACCTTGTAGGGCATTAGATAGCAACCCCGGGAAGACCCTACACAAACAGAGCCAGAATCCTGGTACCACACTCCCTGCTGGCTCCCTCCCCTGGGGTGGGGACCTGGGCCCCTTGAGGATGAGGGCCATGGACCCCTCCCGGGAGCTTCTTCCTTCAGGGCAGTCTCCTGCCGTGGCTCAACATGTAGGGTGGAGACCTCCCAGCCAGCCTGAGTGCTGCAGAGGCCTGGCCAAAACTTCCATGGAGCTTCCAAGAAAGGCAAAACATGATAGCAAGCAGTCACCCTCTCTAATAAACAACGTGCCTCCCTCTAACCATGTTGCCTTCCAGCAAGGCAGGGTGCACACATTTCCTTGAGTGGAGCTAAGGTAGTGACCAAGTGGCCAAGTGGGTGACCCAGGAACCCTGGAGGCAAAGACTGCAGACTCCCCTGCCCCTCAGCACAGGACTGGGACAATGGTACCAGCAGAACCTTTACCCACAATCTTTCCCAAATTACCTGTGACTCCAGGTAATTCTGACCTGACAAGCACTCAGGCCAAGGTCTCCAGGAAAGAGAGGAGCAAAGAGAACACTCACCTGGCAGCGTGATTGCCCTGAGGCTCCAGCCGGAGCTTCCACCCAGATTCCCGACTCCATACCCGGGAGATGCGGAGTCTAAGGTCTGGGTTAGTCCCAGACCGCCTGATTTGGAAAGCTTCCTAGGTTTAAAGAGCCAGGTACTGACTCACAGACCCCATATCTGCCTGTGCCTGGACAAGGAGAGTCTCCTCATTTATAGGACAGGATGGGGGCCAGTGCCATCTTCCTCCAAGGGTCTTTCCCAGGAGCTGCCAGCACAGCCCCCAGCCCGTCAGGTGTGGAGGAGGGTCCTGTGGTGATGGCCACCCTCCCGATACCCGACTGAGAGACCTCAGAGGCCTACTCAACTGAGGCCAAGCCCTCCCAGCTGTTCCCACGACGGGAGCCGGACTCGGGACCCACCTGGTCACGACATATGGGGCAAAGCAGATGAGGAAGCTCGCAATAGAGATGCCAATCTTCCTGGTGGCCCGGTGGCGGCGCCGCTTCTGCTGGATGAGGCAGCGCTGCCGCACACTGTGGGGACAAAGGACAGCGGTCAGGATGATGGCAGGGTGGGGACAGAGCCCAGGCCCAGAGCCTAGGGGCTGAAGCGAGGGCAGAGCTGATGGAGAGGCAAGGCTGGGGCCCTCAGGGAGGGAGAAGTCACCTGGTCTGCCCACCCCAGGAGCAGGAGAGCCTCTTGGGGGTTCTGTGGGGGGCCTAGGGTGAAAGGGGAACACCCTACGGGAGGTAATTTGGAACAATGGCAACACTAGCTAGAGATTCAGGAGACAAATCCTGCCAAGTAGTGAGCAGAAAGCATGGGGGATGGACCCTGCTCAAGACATGAAGCCCAAGGCCATGCAAGTGTACTGGGTCAGCAGCAGGCAGAAACATGCAGATGCCTCAGACCCACAGCTACTCCATAGGAGGGGTGTGTCTGGCTGTCCACAGCAGAGCCCTCAGAACCCCTCCCGGAGACGCACACCCCACCGCTCTGTGCAAAGTTCCCCGTGCGCTGTGAGCCATACCCAGGGAGGCAGAGGCCCCGCCGGTGTCGCACAAGAACCAACTGGGAAACCCCCGCGAGCAGCATGCGACGCGGCAGCTGCCATGGCTGGTGAACTCTGGGCGAAGTAAAGGTGATGATGACCACAGGCTACTCGAGCCAACTGCCCAGGGAGCACCTGAGTCCCTGGCCTGGGCCGGTCGGCATGCACTGGGCCAATACCTGGGGTGCAGGTCGGCAAGCAGCATGAGCGCCTTCAGGGTGACGATGTCCATGCGCTGGCAGTGGCTGCGCGCCACCCGGTGCACCTGGAGCGAGGTGAGGCAGATCACCGCCAGCGGCAGCGCAAAGCCCATGGCGTGGAGTGTGGCGGTGAAGGCTGCGAAGCGCGGGCGCTCAGGCTCGGGTGGCAGGCGCAGCGAGCAGGACGCAAAGGCGCTGCTGTAGCCGAGCCACGAGCAGCCAAGTGCAGCGACCGAGAAGACCAGCGACTGTCCCCAGGCACAGCCCAGCAGCAGGACGGCATCACGCGGTCGCAGGCGTCCAGCGTAGCGCAGCGGGAAGCCCACGGCCAGCCACTGGTCTGCGCTCAGCGCCGCCACGCTCAGCGCCGAGTTGGACGCCAGGAAGGTGTCCAGGAAGCCGATGGCTTGGCACGCGCCGGGCGCCGACGGTGGCCGCCCGCGCATCACACCAAGCAGCGTGAAGGGCATGTCCAGCGCCGCCAGCAGCAAGTGACCCAGCGACAGATTCACCAGGAGGACGCCCGAGGCGCGAGTGCGGAGCTTAGAGCTGTAGGCGCAACAAAGTAGCACCAGCGCATTGGATAGCAGCGCCACAGCCAGCACCATCACCAGCAGCCCCGCTAGCAGGGTCTCGCCGGGGCCCATGGCGCTAGCGTCTCTGCAGGCACCCTGAGGTTCTCATGGCTCTACTTCGGGCGCGGGCCTGAGAAAGTGCGGCGATGGAGTGGCTGAGCGGCGCGCCCACAGCTTCTGGGAGGTGCAGACCCGGCCGGCAAGGCCCAGAGCGGCGCGAGGAAAGCTGCGGCAAGTGCGCGGGCAGGGGTACCCGGGCGGAGGGCGTTGCTCTTCCTAGCCGGAGCAGCCCGAGGCCGCCCTGGAGGCAGCGCAACCACGGTGCTGTCCAGGGTGCTGAATGCGCTCACCGTCCCGGCAGGACTGTCCTAAGGCTGAAGGGAAGCGTGGGGGCGCGGGACGTAGGGGCGAGGGAGGTCTCTTTGCTGACACTGTATCTTTCCTTCTTCCCTCCTTGCAGCGTGACAGGATGGGACTCTGGGCTCTTCTGCTCCGGGCCAGGTCTGTCCCTGCCCTGGTCACACCTCCAGCCGAGCCTCCCAGCGCTGGTTCATGCGCAGTTGAGACGCCAGCGAGAGCCACTAGGTGGATCCTAGGCTGCACAGCCCTCACCACGCCTCTGCCTCCAGGCGCTGGCACCAAACTGGAGCGACCTGGTGGCTTATAGGGGCGATAGGGGCGGTGGGGGCAGGAATGAAGTGGTGAGAAGCTGTGCAGGCGGGGCAGAGGGAGTGACGGGGCGGGGCGGGGCGGGAGCTGCCCTCAGGACTTCCCTCCCATCCCCCAGCCTCAGCCTAGGAACTGTGACTGCATTGACGTTTGTTGAAGCAAGAAGGGCGACAAGAAGTGGAAACAAAGTTGAGAGAGGTATGCGGGAACGAGAGAGAGGAAGAAGAAAAAGTAAAGAGGAGAAGAGGAAGTGGGGGGAAGAAGAGGGAAGAGGAGAGAAAAGCAACAGAGGGAGAGACAAAGAAGGGGGTCCCTTGAGAGGACCCACCCAGAACGGGGTGCCATACAGAAATGCCTGTCCTTCGTCTGGCTCCTGGAGCCCCGCGGTGCGAGGTGCATACCTCTCCCACATCTGCCATCCCCTGTGATGGCTTCTGAGCCTTCTCACCCGGTGGGAGTCTTCCAATCCATTTGTGGCCAGTTGGCAGGACAAGGATATGGTGAAGCCTCCTGCAAGCTGCTTCTTCCAGGAAGCTTTTTGACATTTTCTCCCCAGTGGCAGCCACAACATGACAGAAATGAAGGGCAGACCATTGCCCACCCCTCCCCACACCCACCCTCACCTGCAGGCTCTGCCAGCCCTTTCTGAGGGACAAAGGGTGGCTGTGGGGTGGGGGTTCACCCGTGGGCCTCTCTTGTACCAGTGCTGCAAAGTGGCCAGGGGAAAAGCCATAAGTGCACAACTGGCCTCCTGCAGCAGCCCCGCTGTGTGCCTTGGGCACGTTACTCAAACCCCTTGGGCCTCGCTGTCAGATTCTCATCTGTCAGGTAGGGATATTAATAGCTAGCAATAGCATCTGCCTGTGGTGGTTGCTGTTAGGGTTAAATTGGCCAACATGCACAAAATGCTGAGAACATCCCAACAGGCAGTGAAGGATCAGAACAAAGTCAGCCTTTATGAAGGGGCCCATCTTATAGCTGTGCAAAAGAAGTTTCATTCAAGTGTCTGTGCCAAGTCCCCATAACTACACACCAGGAATGCTGACATTCATACCTCAGTCCTTCTGGCTCTAACTCCAATGTCCTTGTGATCCAGAGAAGCCATCACACCAGCTCCAAGCCATTGCCATCCATCAAATGCAGTGGCTTTCTCTCTCCCCATTTCTCCCTGGCACCCCCACCAAACTGCTTTCGAATTTTCACCAAATTAGACCTTGCCTGAAGCCAGAGCAGCCATGTCAAAGTTTTCCTGACATGCCCAGGAAGAGTGGGCCACTCTGAAGCTTCTGCAGGTCAGGCAAGGTTGCAGGGGAATAGCTTGGACAAAGTGACTGTGATGGTGGCAGCTGGACCGCAGGGGCCTCCCCAACCCGTCCAAGGCTTCTGAGTGACCGTGTGCAGCTCTGGGGAGCAGTGAAGGTGCCAGGTGACTTCACGGGGAGACTGGTCTAGCCACTCACAGAAGCCTCTGACATCTCTCAACTACTCCAAAGGGAGACAATTCCATGTGCAGGGGAGCAGACAGCATCTCTTCTGAGACACGAGTGTGGGGAAGCGCCACCAGCCTGTGTTATGAAAGGCAGGCCATTCGCTCATCTGCAAGGATGTACTGGGCACCGGCATGAATGAGAAAATGTGTGCGGTGAGATCTCTGGACTCTGGTGGGAGCACCTTGATAGGTCTAGGTCTGTTCTGTTTGCTGCTCTCCCCAAAGCCCCAGCACTCCTGGCCTCAGATCTTGCCAGCCTGGCTGCCCCCCTTCCCTGGGTTGTAGGGGGTGGTTTTGAACCCTGTGGTCTTATCAGTATACTATCATTTAATCTTCTTACACTCAAATCTCATTCCTGATGAAAAATTTAAATCCTCTGTAGGGTGAAATGGTGGACCTAATCCATTTATCTTCCAAAAAGAAAAAGTATATTAAAATATTAAATATTTTCACCACTTCTTTCAAACGTAAGGCAGTACTCCTGACTATAGCATCCTGCCCATTCTTGCTGAGATACGCATTGCAACGATGAAGTTCAGGATTGGTTCCCGGAGGCTCCTCCCCTGCCTAGTGATAGTTAGTGGTTCCCCATTGCCTATGAAATTCCTTAGTGGCCCCTCCAAGTCTACCTAAATCTGGTCTCAGCCACTCATGCTGGGTCCTTTGCTGTTGCTGTCACTCACACACACAAAGACACACACACACAGGCAGGCACACGCGTGTGCGTGCACACACACACACACAGCATTTAGCCACATCTCCATTACTCATTACCCATGCACTTAACCCACACGACCTGACTTTGTCTGTGTTGCTGACTTGGCCTGAATGCCCTCTCTGCACTTTCCTTCTCATTACTCCTCCTCTAAGACAAAGCTCTGCTAAGCCTTCCCCCGTCAGCCAGGGAGAGCCACACCTCCTCAGAACACCCGCCGCGATTTTCATCTCAGCCCCGGTAGAAGTGCTGGGCTGAGATGAAGTGCAGAGGCTGAGATGCCTCTGCTGCTTAATTAAAGCGAATGGCTTAATTGTTACCTCATCTGAAAACCAGGGACAGGAAGACCCACCTTCGAGGGGTGCAGTAAGAATTAAATATGGTTGCATTCAATAAAAGAAATAAGCTTAGTACTAAAATAAGTTTAAATAAAATCAAATGAGCTCAGTTAGCCATTATTCTTTTCCCTCATTTCTCATTTTTCCTGCCCAGTTGCATGTAACAAGCTGTCGGTGTATATCTGTGGAAATGAAGTTGTCATTAGTGACAGCACTTCAACATGATGTAATGGATACAATTCACTTGTCTCATAAAATAAGCTTGTTATTTCTCTTGGGGGGCCAGGGTGGTTGTGTTGATCAGATCTGACTTTGTCCACATCTTCTCTCTGCTCAACAAAGTGAAGGAATCAAGCCTCGTGTGATCCCTACAGTCTGCTGTTTCCAGCACGTTCTCTTGTACACACTGGGTGCCCAGTACATCCTTGCAGATGAGTGAATGGCCTGCCTTTCCATAATACAGGCTGGCAAAGCTTCCCTGTGCTGATGTCTCAGAAGAGATGCTCTCTGCTCCCCTGCAAGTGGAATCGTCTCCCCGTGGAGTCATTGAGAGGTGATGGGGCTGCTGTGAGTGGCTACACTAAAGTCTCCTTCTGAAGCCACCTGACACCTCCACCACTCCCCACACACATGGTCACTTAGAAGCCTTGGAGGGGCTGGGGGAGCCCACTGCTATCAAGCCCCTACTGCAGAAAAGCATCTGGAAGGAACAATCTGGCATATTAACAAAAATGATTGCTCATAGACAGGCGGAAAAGTGAAAGGAGGAAGATGGAAAGACAGAGAAACGAATGAAACTCCCAACAACAGGAAGGCGGCAAGTGCGTGATTCTATTCCCCTAGAGCATAGCACTGCGCCACCATTAAAAAGCAGGTGTCGGCCAGGCACGGTGGCTCATGCCTGTAATCCCAGCACTTTGGGAGGCCAAGGCAGGTGGATCAGGAGTTTGAGACCAGCCTCACCAATATGGTGAAACCCTGTCTCTACTACTAAAAAAAAAAAAAAAAAAAAAAGTACAAAAATTAGCCGGGCATGGTGGTGTGCACCTGTAGTCTCAGCTACTCAGGAGGCTGAGACAGGGGAATTACTTGAACCGGGGAGGCAGAGGTTGCAGTGAGCTGAGATTGTGCCACTGTATTCCAGCCTGGGTGACAGAGCAAGATTCCATCTAAGAAAGAAAACAAAAGGAAAGGAAAAGAAAGGAAAGGAAGGGAAGGGAAGGGAAGGGAAGAAAGGAGGAGGGAAGAAGGAGAAGGGAAGGAAGGGAAGGGAGGGAGGGAGGCGAGGAGGAGGGAGAGAGAGAGAGAGGGATGAGAAGGAGAAAGAGAGAGGGAGGAGAAGAGAAGAGAGGAGGGAGGAAGGGAAGAAGAAGAGGAGGAAGGAAGGAAGAAGGAAGGAAAGGAAGGAAGAAGAAGAAGGAAGGAGCAGGCAGAAGAAGGGAAGCGAAAGAAGGAAGGAGGAAAGAAAGATGAGAAAAGCAGATGTAGGGACAAATCCCACTGTGGATGTTTCGTGGGAAAAACCAACTGAGAACTCTGGGACCTTGATCTCTCTGAACAAGGGCGTGGAAGCACTGGAAGCTGATGCCAGGCTGCCCATTTCACAGCCGACCAACGGCTGATGGGAGCTAGGAAGTGGGTTGGTTGGTTCTCTGTGTCTTACACTTTCCTGTCACTTTCACATTTTTTCTGTGGGAGGCATTTCAAAAAGCAGAAAATCACTCAGGGAAGAAGAGCCTGATCCAAGCGGGCTCCATTTGGAGCCCTCACCAATCATACTGGATTTTAATTTTTGTTTTTCCTGCCTTGGGAACATCTTAGCTTTGTACAATCCCAGTGAAATTATCTTCCCAGGAGAAGGGAGAGAGAGAGAAAGGGAGAGAGAGAGAGATCACGAGCATGGAGTTCCTTAGAATAGCAGAGAGGTAGGAAAGTATTACAGCTGGCAATATTATCCACACACTTAGAAATCACACACGCCCTCAGCAGCAACACATTCCCACTCATTCCTCAATGAAACACGGAAGAGTCCCTCAGTGCCTTGGAGCTGGGACCTGTGACTCCAGGGCAAGTCAGATCTGTCCCTGTCTTCTGGGAGTTCATGGGCCGGGGGCCAAGGGCACGTCAGAAACCAGGCATGATTCCCCCAGGTATGACTGAGGCTGAAGCAGGGGGAGGCTCTGGACTCTGGGGGACCCTTGGGTGGCACCTGACCCAGCCTGAGCAAGAGAATTTTGAAGGACAGCAGAGTTTGACAAGAAGGGACAAGTAAGAGACAATCAGATGGTAAGGAGGAGGAAGGGGTCAGTGGGAAGCAAAGTTCAAGGTTATGGACTATGGCCAGGGCAACTCCTAAAAAACCTGGAATGTCAGGCTAAGTGAGTTGGGATTTGTCCCAGAGGTTGTGGGATGTCAGCAAAGGCTCCTGGCAGGGGCTGTGTCCCAATCTTTCAGTCTGGCAGCCCTGGAGGCCTTTGGGGTCTTGGTCAGTGTAGTCTGAACTCCTGCTGCTAAGAAGCTCTTAGCTGGGAAGGACCAGCTCTATCCTGGCCCCACCCTGTGTGAAGAACCCTCCAGAGGAGGAAGGGGTTTGGGGGCGGGGGTGATCCTAGAGTCTCAACTGAAGATCACTAAGCAGCCTGGAGTCCTGCTTACCTGACCACCTGCACAGGGTCCCTTTATTCTCAGAGACAACCTTGCAGCCTGGGCATCATGCTGGACCACTCACCTGGCCTCCTGGCCTCCTGAAGCACCTGTAACTCTGGAAAGTTGTTCCCGGAGGCAGCCCCAGTACAGGGAGCCAGCCGGGCCCCTTGGGCTGCTCTGACCCAGGGGTGGCCCACCCTGGCAAGCCTCCTGAAACAGGAGGCTGAGGAGGGAGGCCCCAGCCTCAGTCAGATGGAAGACATCAGGATGGAAAGAATCCGCAGCCAAGGTGAGAGTGTCTTCTGATACTTGGAAGAAAACTCTGGCAGTAGGAAGGAAAAGGGTTCCGGCTGAGGAGACATTCAGGCCTGGGTTCAGATTCTACACCTTCTCTTCTGAGCAGTATGGCCTCATCCTCCCTGAGCCTCAGTTTCCTCATCTACAGCATGGGAACTCAGGGGCTTCCCCACAGGGTTGGTATGAGTATTAAAAGGGGCATGAGTTGCTGGGCACAGTGGCTCACGCCTGCAATCCCAGCACTTTGGGAGGCTGAGGCAGGCGGATCACTTGAGCCCAGCCATTTGAGACCAGCCTGGACAACATGATGAAACTCCATCTCCAGAAAAAAATACAAAACTTAGCCAGGCATGGTGGTGCACAACTGTGGTCCCAGCTACTCAGAGGAGTGAGGTGGGAGGATCACTTGAGCCCAGGAGGTAGAGGCCACAGTGAGCCGAGATCATACCACTGCACTCCAGCCTATGCCACTGAGCTAGACCCTGTCTCTTTCACCCAGGCTGGAGTGCAGTGGCACGATCTTGGCTCACTGCAACCTCTGCCTCCCGGGTTCAAGCAATTCTCCTGCCTCAGCCTCCTGAGTAGCTGGGATTACAGACATGCACCACCACGCCTGGCCAATTTTTGTATTTTTAGTAGAGACGGGGTTTTGCCATGTTGGTCAGGCTGGCATTGAACTCCTGATCTCAGGTGATACACCCGCCTTGGCCTCCCAAAGTGCTGGGATTACAGGTGTGAGCCACTGCACCTGGCCCCCAAAAAACATTTTTTTAATAAATAAAAGAGGCATGAGTGTCACAACTGCCCCCACAGTGGTCACCCGGAAACGCCGATGCTCAGACGGTGCCACCTGTGGTGCCCTGACAGAGGGGCTGCAGCCAGGACAAAGGAGAGCCATGGGCATCGCTTCACCCACTTATTCTGCCAGTGCTTTCTCCTCTTATGTGCCAGGGCTGAGCCAGGAACCGGAAGGTTGGTGGCTGCCTCCACACCCATGGTGGAGCAGGGACCTGGAGAGAGGGGTGCAGGTAAGGTGGAGCAGGCCACAGAGGAGAGGCCTTCAGCTCTCACTGGGCGGTCAGAACGGCCTAAGAGACAGGCTCTCCCCTGGGTTCAAATCCTTCCCCTCTTCCCCTCCTCCGCTGCCTCCTGGACGTGAGTGGCCTCGGGCAGGGAAGGTGACCATCTTTCTGCCATCTTCTTATCTTTAGTGTGGGAAGAACCTTCTCCTGTTTCTTATGGACCCCTAGGCACAGTAAGTGTGACATTTACCATGAGAACAGTTAGGATTCTCACTCAGTGGAAGGTAAGGGAACCCACGGTGTGTCTTTAAGTAGGAATCGAGAGACAGAGGGGGCCCTCCCTGGCCACAAGGGCCGACTGCTTGCTTGGGGCTGAGGCTGTGGGTCCCTGCAAGGTGCGCCTCCTCCACCCAGGACATGGCAGGCCCTGTCAGAGCAGAAACCACCTGCGTCGTGGTTCCAGGGAAGAAGCTGGACAGTGGACCTAGGTGGCACACACCTGTGGTCCCAGCTACTCTGGAAAGCGGGAGGATCACTTGAGCCCAAGAGTTCAAGGCTACAGTGAGCTATGATTGCACCTCTGCACTCCAGCCTGGGAGACAGAGCGAGACTGTGGCTCAAAAATGAAGAAAAAAAAGAAAGAAAAGAAAAGAGAGAAAAGAAAAGAAAAGAAAATCAGTTGAAAATGTGAAGAAAGAGGTTGGGGAGAGGAAGCTTCCCAGGAAAACTTCAACCTGAGTTTAGTCTTCACGGGAATAAAATTTTAAATAAACAGTCCAGTTGTTCATTTGTTCATTCAGGAAATGTTGGTTGTAGGTCTGAAGACAAGATGGATAAAACCAGGGCTTGTCCTACAAGGTAGGATCCAAATGGGCCTTGTGACATAAACCTGTGAAATGTGCCTCTGAGGAGTCTGGAAGGAGCCCATCACACACCCGGTCTGGACAGGACACACAACCCGGACACAGGCAGTGTCACCTTTGGCAAAAATGTTTCCAGACATCGCAGGCAATGGTAACACAGCTATGACCTCCACCAGGAATCATTCTCATGATACTGGGAGCAGCCAACACTTATTGGGGAGGTCTTCCCATGCGTCACCTCCACCATCTTCCCTGTAACCCTGTGAGGTATGGATTCCACTTGCCCAGTTCCTGTGAGCGGCATCTACTCACCACAGCTGACATGCCATGACCATATTAAGATGCAAGGCAAACATTGTAAACAGCTCTTAGAGAGCATTGGACATTTCACCTGCTTAACCCCATCTGATAAGCACCCAAACAATGAGGCAGGTATTTGCCCTCTCAACTGGAGAAACTTGCCCACAGAGAGACCAGGGGGCTGGTCTGGGGCCACAGAGCTGAAAGGAGCCTGAACCACCCCCACTGTTGGACTCCAAGCCCTGGACCCTGCCCTCTGGCGCCAGCTGGAATCCAGGCAATTATTAGGCGGGCCCTGCCCACCCTCCATGCTGGTGGCCAAACTGGGAATTCCAGTTGCTGAATTGCAGTTAAGTTTCCTGGAGAGAACTCAAGGTCTCCCTGTCACTCTGCACAGCACCCATTATTTCTGTTTCAGCCACTGTTGGACATGTCCCCCACATTTTTTCAGTTCTTTGCTTGACAGATACAAGGAGACACCCCAGCCAGAAGGCCTGTCCCATGGCCTCCATCACTGGCCCAAAGAGGACACCAGGACGAGGTGGTGGATAATTAAAACCCGTATAATGACTGCATGAGTCAGGCCTAATTACACTCTGCACTGTGGCTGGTGACTCAGGATTGCCTATGGGAGGCAGAGCACCACCTTCTCTAGCCAGCATCTGGCAAAGTGGTCCCAACCCTGGCTCAGACCCTGGGTCACTGCATGACCTTGGACAAGTCACTTCATCTCTCTGCATCTCAGTTTCCTCTTCTTCAAGACAGCAGGAGCCATCTGCTTAGATTGTTGGGGGTGGCAGGAAGAGATAAAACAAGTTGGAAGCAGCCCAGACTAAGCATACAGCAGGTGCTTACTAAGTGTCCCATGGTATGGAGCTGCAGCTAAGCATACAGCAGGTGCTTACTAAGAGTCCCATGGTTATGAGCTGCAGCTGGGCTGCCTCAGTCACTGAAGGCCAAAGTCACCAGTGGAATTTGGAGATGGGTCACACTGTTGAGTTGGTTCACTGGATGTGTAAAGCAACATACTCAGCCCCTTGGTTACTGTTATCTGTAATAGCCAAACTGGAAGTCAAATGAAATGTTGGGCCTGGGGTGGGGAGCCTTGAGGTTGGACCAAACTCAGATGTGGTCTGTCTGGACTCAGATCACCAGCCTCAGAGCTATCCACAAAAGGAAAAATTAAGCCAGGGGAGCAGAAAGTACCTCTGAGACCTGTGGGTACCCAGAAGACAGTCCATGTGGAGAAAGGGAAAAACCAACTAACTCTGAAACCCAGAAGGTGTGGTGTCAGGGAATTGTTCCATTTTACAGATTGGTGTCATCAGCTTCCTGCACAACTTTTACTAAAATCGGTTGTGAGAGTAACTACTTCATGGACAGTATGTTTAATTTTAAATGCTACAGAATGAAAGGGCACGTTTGGGTTGATGCAGGACCCACAGCTCACTCTTGAACACTCCCTGATCAGTATATGTGATCCAGCTGCACAGGAGATTATGCCTGAGGGAACGGCCAGCCTGGCAGACTGGATGAAAACCACCACAGAGTCTGTTTACCCTGAGGAGGGGACTGCCCAACTCTTGCTATAAATGCCAACTGGAGCACCCCAGATGAAGCAACTGATATGCTTCGTATGCAAGCTGCAAGCCATTTAGGACTGGCTTCATAATGACCAGGATATTCACCCATAGAATATGCCTATTACCCAGGTCATGGTAAATGCTGTGGTTAAGGGGGTCCCTCCTGTGTGGGCACCCCAGGTGACATTACTCCTACAGAATCAAACAACAATTTAAGAAGTTCTCTCAAATTTGTTGTTGTAGGGCTGGGCCTGGTGGATCACACCTGTTATCCCAGCACTTTGGGAGGCCAAGGCAGTTGGATCATTTGAGGTCAAGAGTTCAAGACCAGCCTGGACAACATGGTGAAACCCTGTCTCTACAAAAGATAATTTTTTATTTTTATTTTATTTTATTTTATTTTATTTTGAGACGGAGTCTCGCTCTGTCGCCCAGGCTGGAGTGCAGTGGCCGGATCTCAGCTCACTGCAAGCTCCGCCTCCCGGGTTCACGCCATTCTCCTGCCTCAGCCGCCCGAGTAGCTGGGACTACAGGCACCCGCCAGGTCGCCCGGCTAGTTTTTTTTGTATTTTTAGTAGAGACGGGGGTTTCACCATGTTAGCCAGGATGGTCTCGATCTCCTGACCTCGTGATC
>NW_016811248.1:572938-612311 GCF_001698545.2 Rhinopithecus bieti
TTAGGTAAATGTAATAGAAAATACCTATAAGTAAGCCAGGTATGGTGGCTCACGCCTATAATGCCAGCACTTTGGGAGGCCAATGTGGGTGGATCACCTGAGGGCGGGAGTTCAAGACCAGCCTGACCAACATGGTGAAACCCCATGTCTACTAAAAATACAAAAAATTAGACATGGTGGTGCATGCCTGTAATCCAGCTACTTGGGAGACTGAGGCAGGAGAATCACTTGAACCAGGGAGGAAGAGGTTGCAGTGAGCCAAGAATGTGCCACTGCACTCCAGCCTGGGCAACGGGGTAAGACAGGTTCTCAAAAAAAAAAAAAAAAAAAAAAACTTACAAATAAATTTACATATAATTAAGAATCTAAAGTCATATTAAATCTTCATTAGTTTAAAAAATATATTACAAAAAACATTCTTCAGAAAATGTGTTATTAAAAGGAAAATAATTTTGTCTAATTTAAAGGTTATTTATGAAATGAAGTAAAAGAACCAGTAAATAAGAGAGATGTAAAGAAAGTTATACATATAAGGAGGCATTTTGGCGAGAAAGATTAAAAGAAAATAATTTTATACGAGAAAAAAATCTTGTATGATACATTTTGTCCTGAAATAAAATGATTGTTTTTTTAAGAAAAAGAATGTTTAGGACAAAGCAGGAAGTTCAAGCATGTCATAAATGGTTTGTGCAAGTCCTAATAAGGTTTATAAAAAGAGAATTTATATATATATGTGTGTGTGTATGTATACATATATACATAAACTTTATGTGATTAAATTGCCTATAATTAAAAGGAGATTATGTATAATAGTCTTTCTACAGATTGGGCCTTGATATTAAAAATGCACTAATGCAGCCTGGCCAATGTGGTGAAACCCCATCTCTACTAAAAATACAAAAATTAGCCAAGTATGGTGGCAGGCGCCTGTAATCCCAGCTACTCAGGAGGCTGAGGCAGGAGAACTGCTTGAACCTGGGAGGCAGAGGTTACGGTGAACTGAGATCGCACCACTGCACTCCAGCCTGGATGCCAAGAGCCAAACTCTGTCTCAAAAGTAAAAAAAAATACACTAAAGAATTGGTTAGAAGAAATTTTCTTGAAGTATTGACTTATTATTAATAAAATTGCAAGAGATTTCAATTTTAACCCAAAAGTTCAACTTTTATTGCATGTTGCTCATAAACCAAAATAAAATTCTAAGCCCCAGCTGATGGACCCGCCACCCCTAGTCAGTGAAGGGCATTCCAGCGAAACCTGAAAAACTAGCCCAGGCCATGATGAAAAGCGTGTTGGACATGCCTCATTATACTCTCCTCCCTTTGGAATTCAAGCACTGCTAACCAGCATTAACATTAAAACAGAGACTTAAGAAGGACAAAACAGACTGTTTGTAGCAATAAGACACCAAATTCCAACCTGACGCCAGCCTAGCATTACATGAGAAATAGCAGGCCCTGGAAGAAACTGAAGTATTTTGCCACAAAATACATTCCTTTGACATATTTTGAAATGGCCCTACAAAGCTGTCTCTGGTGGAGAAAATCTGCAACCTACAGAGAATCCCCTCCCTTCCCAGATCTTTTCCCTGATCCAGGAGAGAATTAGCTAAGAGTCTGGCACCTTTTTATGTCTGATCAGAGCTCTGAAGCCTGCTACCTGGAGGCTTCATCTGCACCATAAAAATACCTTGGTCTCCACAATCCCTTAGCTTAACCCAGACATTCCTTTCTATTGATTCTAGGTCTTTAAATCATAATCCCAACTGTTTAAACCAATTGCCAATCAGAAAATCTCTGAATCCACCTAGGATCTGGAAGCCCCCACTTGCAGAGCTCCTGCCTTTTCAGACTGAACCAATGTATACCTTCTATGTATTGACTGACATCTGCCTATAACTTCAGTTCTCCCTGTGAAAGGAAATTAAATTTTGGGATCCCCAAGCTCATTTAGCCAAAGGGAAGAGTCAAGCTGGGAACTGGGTCATGCAAACCTGCCTCCATCTTTTGGGTTCTGAATAAGATGGCTACAAGATGAAAAGCTACCTGCCTCCCCCATATTTTGCCCAGAAGTAAATTCCTAGTGAGCTGTTAAAACTTCATCATGGCAATGCAAATTGATAGCTTATCTTTACAGGTGTAGTCATCCTGCCCACCCCCCTGCCACTACCAGGCCAAATGCATATCTGATTGCTCCCCTACTGCTTTTTGTCGGTGTTCTCTTATGTAAAATGTGCATTCCCCATGTTTTTCCTTTGCCCCTTTTTTTAATGTGAAAACTATGTGCTTCTCAATATCCCACCCTTTCTCCTTTAAATTTGGAGCCCTCAAAATCATCTTCAGAGAAAGGCATAGACGTGTCTCCCAGGCACATCCTTAAAGTCGGCAAATAAATCTCCTAAAATGATTGAGACTTGTCTCGTCATTTTCTTCGATTGACACCCTAAAATGCATAAAATCAGACTGTAACCCAGCCACTTCAGGCAGGTGTTCTCAGTGCCTCCTGGGGCTGTGTCAAGGGTCATGATCCTCACATCTGGCTCACAATACACCTCTTTAAATATTTTACAGAGTTTGACCCTTCATGGACATGCTATTTTCAGCTTTCTCTCCCATTTGAGAAGGTCTGAGATAATCTCTCCCCTTCAACTTTTTTCTCAACTCCTCTCACTTTTTTCCTCAGATTCTAACTATTGTTGTGATCTGATGCTAAAGATTTTTATCTTAAAGGTCTAAAGGGAATTTTCTTTCTTTCTTTCTTTTTTTTTTTTTTTTTTTTTTTTTTTTGAGACAAAGTCTCCCTCTGTTGCCAGGCTGGAGTGCAGTGGGGCAATCTTGGCCCACTGCAACCTCTGACTCCCTGGTTCAAGCGATTCTCCCGCCTCAGCCTCCCAAGTAGCTGGGATTATAGGCATGGGCTATCACGCCCAGCTAATTTTTGTATTTTTAATAGAGACAGGGTTTCACCATGTTGGCCAGGATGGTCTCGATATCCTGACCTTGTGATCCAATCCACCCGCCTCAGCCTCCCAAAGTGCTGGGATTACAGGTGTGAGCCACAGCGCCCGGCCCTAAAGGGTATTTTATTCTAATATAACATTCTGTACTCTTTGCTGTTCCTAATATGTCTAAATTGTTCTATGAAACCCAACACCTTCACTTAAGACCCAGGATACCCTCTTCCTTTGTCTAATTAATTCAAGTACCATTTTCATTAGTTTTGACTTGCAAGGGCATCTAACTGGATTTCCCCTAGGGAAGAAAATCACACTGCAGAAGGTGGGGTTTTTGTTTTTGTTTTGGTTTCTGGTAACCAACATAACAAATATATTTTATGTTTTGGGGTTTGTTTCTCTGTTACCTAGGCTGGAGTACAGTGTTGCAATCATGACTCACTGCAACCTCCACCTTCTGGGTTCAAATGATTCTCCCACCTCAGCCTCCCAAGTAGATGGCATGACAAGCACATGCCACAATACCCAGCTAATTTTTGTACTCTTTGTAGATATGGGGTTTTGACATGTTGGCCAGGCTGGCCTCAAACTCCTGGGCTCAAGTGGTCTGCCAGCCTTGGCTTCCCAAAGCGCTGGGATAATAGGCATGAGCCACTGCTCCTGGCCATATTTTATGTTTTATTGAAATAATTCTTATGTCATCATTATTAAGTTTTTTATTTGCTTACTAAAACTGAGATTTTAAAAAATTATTATATCCATGTAACTTTCTGTATTGCTTACTTATTTATTTTGAGACAGAGTTCTGCTCTTGTTACCCAGGCTGGAGTGCAATGGCACAATCTCAGCTCACTGCAACTTCCACCTTCCAGGTTCAAGCAATTCTGATCCCTCAGCCTCCCCAGTAGCTGGGATTACAGGCACCCACCACCACACCTGACTAATCTTTTTGTATTTTTAGTACAGATGGGGTTTCACCATGCTTGCCAGGCTGGTCTCGAACTGCTGACCTCAGGTGATCCACCCAAATGCAGGGATTACAGCGTGAGCCTCCCAAAATGCTGGGATTACAGGCGTGAGCCACCATGCCCAGCCTTGTATTGCTTCTAAAGTCCTTGTGCTGTCAAGTTATAAGGATTTGATGGCTGGGTCCAAAAGGACACCAAGACCTGCTAAATCTTAAACACTGACAGCAGTTAAAGTCTCACGTTCAGACCCAGGAGAAGATGATAATCAAAATAAGCTGCATTTTTGAGACACAGGGCCAGAAATTAAAACCGTTCAACCTCTCAAGGCCATGGGACTATCATGGAAGAGGTGGGTGCGTGAGATTGTAAAGACAAATTTTGAGAGACAAAATTTAGTTCAGTTTCTCTACAAATTAAACATAAACATCAAAAGCACACTGATATAAGGCCAGTATCTGGGCCTCCGTGTCAGATTAACAAGGTTTCTGGGAGCATTAGCCCACTCTTCAATAATAATAATTGTATAAATACTGGGGATTCATTTTTTTAATAAATAAATTGTAAAAGTAAAAAAAATTATAAAAGATTATAAAAAGGCTTATAGAAATTATATCTTAATGGTCAAGATAAATAAAAGATTTGTTTTATTTGATTTAATTTGGCAGGGATAAATGACATATTCATGTAGAGGTAAATTTGTTTTTCTGTCTTCTGAACCAGATTTGTTTGTAAAACTGTCCTTTGAGAAAAACAACAGCAACACCAAAAAAAAAAAAAAAAAAAAAAGGAGTGGGGCCCGGAGGAGAAAGAGCAGAGGACAAATTTAATTGACTTCATGCTGTCTTCATCGGGTCGTATTGCTTGAAAGTAAAGCCTCCTCTCAAGGTAAAAGTTTTTTTGCCTTTAAAAAAACAATATTTGAGTTCAGCACTTTGCTAAAATAACATGAATTGCATACCAATGGCCTTGACCCGTTTTGTGATATCAAGAGTTTTAAACCTTTGCTGTTTGGGACAAGCTTTCCGAATTAAATGATTAATTCAGCCTTTTGACCTCATTAATTATTTTGATATTAGGGTCCCTTAAAGTTCAAATTGAGACATATTCAGTTATTTGGTATGTTAAAATCATACAGGAAAGGGCACTGTGCAATATGAAAGATGTATTTAACTGTCTTTTGGATTATTATATATATAAATGCTGTTTATTAGTATGTGTTTCCCAAATTATGTTACCAGATTTTCCTGTTGATTCTGGTATATCTTGAATATATGTTATCAGTTAGCAATTATGATTATGTTAAATTGTTGTGTGCCATAGAATAAACCAAATTTCCTTGTCAATTGTGTCTTTAACTATAGCTGTTTCTAACACTTTCTGACACCCAATTGTTTTTAACTTTTAATCCTGTTTCATAGGGGTGTGGTTTATAATTCAGGCTATAAAATTCCGAGAAGTTACTCTGATAACTTTAAAAGATTGTTGCCATTGGAATAAGAGATAAAAAACTTCCAGGGGTTCTCATGCGACAGCTGATGTATTCATAAAGTTTGGCCTGACCCAGCTATCGGAGCAGGGAACAGGGAGTTAATTCCAGGGACTGAACTAACAGCATGAGTTGAAATAATCTTTTTTTCTTTTTGGAGATGCGCAGCTCTCATTCTGTTGGCCCAGGGCTGGCTGTGCAATGGGGGGTGCAGTCTTGCCTCACTGCAAACCTCTGCCTTCCCGGTTCAAGTAGTTCTCCTTGGCCTCAGTCCTTCCCAAGTAGCTGGGATTACAGGCGCTGTGGCCACCAGACCTAATTTTTGTATTTTTGAGTAGGAGCGCAGGGTTTCACTACGTTGGCCAGGCCCCTGCGTCTTGAACTCCTGCACCTCATGATCTGGCCCACCTCAGGGCCTCCCAATAGCTGCGTGCGGAATTACAGGCATGAGGCCCACCAATGCCTGGCCTGAAATAATTTTTTATTTACTTATTTTTTACAATGGGGGAGTCTCGCTCTGTCACCCAGGCAGGGTTCAGCTGGCACGATAGCTCACTGCAACCTCCTGCGGGTTCAAAGGTGATTCTTCTGCCCCTCACCCCCCCCCGCCCCCCCCCCCCCCTGTCTCCCGAGTAGCTGGGATTAAAGCCAACCACCGACGCCCCCCAAGCTAATTTTTTTTTTTTTTTTTTTTTTTTTTGAACGGAGTCTCCCTCTTGGTCGCCCAGGCTGGGATGTTTAGTGGCCCCGGATCTCAGGTCTTACTGCAAGGCTCCGGCCTCCCAGGCTTTTACGCCATTCTCCTGCTCAGGGGCCTTCCCGAGTAGGCTGGGACTATAGGCCGGGCCCACCACCTCACCTTGGCCTAGTTTTTTGTATTTTTTTTAGTAGAGACCGGGTTTTCACCAGCTTTAGCCAGGGGATGTCTCGATCCCTGACCTTTGTGATTGCCCGCTTCTCAGCCTCCCAAAGTGCTGGCGGATTACAGGGCTTGAGCGCGCCCAGCCTTTTTTTTTTTTTGTATTCTCTGTAGAGATGGGGTTTCACCATGTTGGTCAGGTTGTTCTGGAACTCTCAACCTGAGGTGATCCGCCTGCTTCAGCCTCTCAAAGTGCTTGGATTACAGATGTGAGCCACTGTGCCTGGCCTGAAATAATCTTTTACGACTCTTTGTTTAAAACATTCGGTGATTATTTTTATTTTGTTTTTCTTCTTTTAAGCTGTTGACACCTTTCAACAATTGAGTAAGGTAAACTTTTATGAGCAAAATTTAAAACATAATTCCTTTCTCTCTACTTAATTTCTCTGAAATTTGAAAACTCTCTGTCAGTATTTTTAATCTATGGCAATATAGTTATTTGCATAGGGTTCAATCAGAATTTGTTTTATCTTATAGCAGGACATAATTGGAGACACTGGTTATTTTACCAAGGCTTTGCTTAGAATGACATCTTCAGATTGCCTTGAGAAAATGAAGTTGACCTGTAGAGCCAATAAAAGCCCCTTGGAAAAACTGGCTTCATACCTTGTCCTTTACAGGGTCCTGACCTGTGGTGAGTAAGAATGTCACTTTCTGACAGGCCTAGGATCCCCAAGTTTTCTTGGGACCTTGAAAAGAGAAGTCACCCAATTCATACAGGTATCCGCAGGCGCAGATAAATCCTTGACTGGGCTCGAGCCTTTTGGAAAGGTCTAATCTTAGATTCCTTATGAAAAAGCTTCCAGCCAAGCAAACAGTTTTTAAAGCCTATACGGCAGATAATGCTTGCTGCACTTTATGCAAATAATCAGGCTAACTATAATAGAACTAAAATGTAATTTTACAAATAAATTGGTCCTGCTATGATTTTGTCTTTAACAAAATTGGGGAATTGGAAAGAGAAAATTACGTCTCAAGAAAACTACAGTAGACTCGTTATTAGATTGTAGCCATGTCCAGGGGTTTTCAGCTTTTATTATTTTCTACAATTTGGTCTGAATCCTAAAATTTTCCTGACTACAAGTCTCCAAAATAATATTTTCAATTTTTTAATTTCTTTTCATTGTTTGCCTTTCCATGTTCTCCTGATTTAGCATCACAAAACATTAAAGCTGTGCCTTTCTTTAGGCCCTGCCAACTGAAGCTAGACAAACTTTGGAAGAAAATAACAGCGACATATTTCTATATCAATACATAAGCTGCTTTCATCCCTGCACACTGACTGATGTATGGACTTCAGAGGGATATGGCCTATGTCAGTTTTCCAGAATTGTTTTCCTCTTTTTTTGGTTATTCCTCCCATTTTTTTTTTCTCTTTTCCTCCCCTATTTTTCTTTGTGAGACTCGAGACTACACAACCTACTAAAAGTGAGCTTCCTTAACCACCTGGGACCTAAGCCATCTCAGAATAAACCATTCTAGCCACGAGAGAGATCAGACAAAACCCAAGACCAGAGACTTACTTTTCTTCTAAGATGCTTTCTTTGAAAGATTTGTTTTCAATGGGGGTGGGAGGAGAAAAGTGAAAGGAAAATAAAATCTTGGGAGCACAATTCACTATGTCAACAGGAAGAACATTAGGCTGAAAGCCATGCGAGAAGCTGCCTTTCCTCTTGTTCCTAAGCAGACAGAGAGCTACAGATAAAAAGTTATTTACACAGATAGCAACTGTATGAGCACAAGACAAATACCTAATTGGCTATTTCCATACCTGCTCCTTTTCTCTTGCAACACAAGGATTCACTAATGCAACCACACCCTCCCCTTTTCCCCTCCACCCTGCTGAAGGCCTTAAATACTGAAGCCCTCAAAATCATTTTTGGAGAATGGCACAGGCCACAGACTGTTTCTGTGAATCTGTGTTCTTTTCTTCTGAGCATGTCCTTAACCCTGGCAAAATAAACTTCTAAATTGATCGAGACTTGTCTCAGATACTTCTTGGTTTACAAGGACGATAGCAACAATGATGCAGGTGGCAGTGCTGAAATGGTGGTGGTGGTGGTAGTGCTGACGGTGGTCATGACGGTGCTGCTGGTGCTGCTGGTGATGATGATATGCAATAATAACGAGGGTGATATGCACATTTAATCGTCCTCACCGTGTCCCAGCCCCATGGTAGGTGTTTTTTGGTTTTGTTTTGTTTTGAGATGGAGTCTCACTCTGTCGTCCAGGCTGGAGTGCATTGGCGCAATCTCAGCTCACTGCAAGCTCCGCCTCCCGGGTTCAAGAAATTCTCCTGCCTCGGCCTCCCAAGTAGCTGGGATTACAAGTGCCTGCCCCCATGCCTGGCTAATTTTTCTATTTTAAGGAGAGGCAAGGTTTTGTCATGTTGGCCAGGCTGGTCTCGAACTCCTGACCTCATGATCCGCCCGCTTCAGCCTTCCAAAGTGTTGGGATTACAGGCGTGAGCCACCGCATCCAGCCTAGGCCCTTTCATACGTTACCCCATGAAGTCATTTCACCAAGCCTATGCAGCAGATATTGTTACTGCCTCTATTTTTAAAAAGAGGAGACTAATGGCGAGAGAGGATGAACACCTAACCCAAGGCCCTGCCTGTAGTCAGTGGTGGAACTGAGAGACACGGCTGTTTACCTCCACGGGCTGTTGCAAGAACACCTGAGGTTAGGTGGGCAAGAGGCTGTGGGAAACGCCAAGCCCAGAGGCCTTCCCTGAGGACATTCCCAGAGAAGGGGAGGAGGGCGAGAGCAGGAGGCCCCAGGAGGTGTTCAGATGCTTCCAGCAAACAGAGCAGAAAAGCTGGTTCTTTCACACCAAACAGACTGACTCAGAGGTCAGAGCAAGATGTGAGTCAATGTCTTCACATCCATCATGCATCACTCAACAAACATTTGCTAAGAGTTCTGCACAGAGTGGTGACTCTTAGGGAAATCTTCCCAGCTGTGCCAGTGAGCCAGGCTGGCTGCACAGTCCTGGGCTCAGTAGGCCCCTCTTTGCTCCAGACAGCTCCTCCCGCGGCAGCCCAGCCCCTTCCCAGGGGGAGCTCACTCACCTCCAGCCTCGAGCCTGAGAGAAGCCTGGCCCGGTGGAGAAGCTATTGACTTACCTCTCTCCAGCTCCATGCACAGTACCCCATGTTGGCAACGGGACGTGGGCTGCGGTGGAAGTATTCACACTGTGGAACTGACAAGCATTTCAAACCAAGGCTTCTGTCCTGCGGGGCTGGTTGTTCAACATTTACCAGCACAACACTGTCCAGGCCCCAACCCTTCCCCCAGCTGTGGCCTCTGCAAGGCCAGGTCTGGGGACCCTGAGGCATGGAGGAGGGGTGTACAAATGGCCTGTCTTAAGCTGCTGATGGTGTTGAGGCCCCACACGGCCCTGCAGCCAGCAGGCCAGTAGGAAAGATGAGACCCCAAATCAGGTCCGTTTCCAGAGGTAAGCCTTCGCCGTTTATTGTCCTCCATCTGATGCCACAAAGTCAAACCCAGGCCAGGATAGATGCTTGTCCATGGGAGCGAGGGACGGAGGCTGCCTCTCCGCCCCTAGCGCAGACAGAAACTAACCATCTACAAGCACGGCTCAGGTGCCATCTATTCAGATGGTGGGGAGGGGTGCTGAGGCTCAGAGACAGTGAAAGGGTGAAAGGGTTTGCGGAGGGCCTGCCTGAATAACTCCAGCCTGTCTGACACCTGTGCCCTCATACAGACTCCCCAGACAAGGCTAGAGACGACCCTACCTCTTCAAATACAGTGTAATCGCACCTGATCCACCCTTGACCTCTGGGCTTGTTTAATCATGGGCCTCCCCTTTTAGAGGCAAGGATAAGGGTTTGAACTTTGTGGTCTCTGCTACACTCTGAGCCCTTCCAGAGATTGCACATAGTAGGTGCTCAACAAATAATTGTGGAATGAAAGAATCGTTGAAAAAGCCTAGTTCTCCCGGCTGGATTATGACAATAGTATCAGTCAGGGTTCAACCAGAGGAGCAGAGCCAGTAGGAGGTTTATCATAAGGAATTTATCGCAAGGAATTGGCTTAGCGGATCATGGAGCCAGTTAGGTGAGTCCGAGGTCTGTGGGGGCCTGTCATCAGCAGGGCTGGCTGGAAGTTCAGATGGGCTGCAGCTGCTACCCCCAGGATTGATTCCACTCTTAGGCCTTTCAGCTGGCTGGATCAGGCCCACCCGGGTGATCTAGGACAATTTCCTTTAAAGGCAGCTGATTATGGACTTTAATCACACCCACAAATACCTTCAGAGCAACACCTGGATTCATGTTTGACTGGATACCTGGGCTCGTCACCTAACCAAGCTGACAGCTAAGACCGACCCTCCCAATGCCCATCAGAGTCAGCTAAAGGCACAGCTCGTCGGGATCACCACTGCCCCTCACTGGGTGCCTGTTTGCCTGCCTGTCTCCCCTCGTGCTTCTTGAGGCCGGGGTCTGTGCCTCAGTCTTCCCTCGATCCCAGGAAGTGAGCAGGTGCCTGGGAATGTTGCTGCCCCAAAACATGCAGGATGGTAACCGCCTCACCCAGGGCCCTGCTGCGGGAACCTACAGCCCGGGAGAGACAGAGGAGTGCGGGTCTCTAATTTGGGTGATCCCGTGGTCGGTCGGCACCCCTTCCTGCTGAGGCTGAACCAGCATTTCTGGGGGCTCTGCCATCCACGGCACCAGAGATATCCCTGAACTACATCAGTTTCTCCTTCCTGTCTTTCCACCCAAACTCACGTGTCCAGGATCTCATCCCTGAGGCCTGGTTCTCTGCTGGTCGACAAGGGGTGCAATGTACACCTTCATGGAGAGCTTCAAGGCCTGTCCCACAGCATGAAGGTGTGCAGCATGCTCCCGACTTGGAGCCCAAAGACCCAGCTTTTGGCAGGCTCTGCAACCCGGGTGAGTCCTCACCCTCACTGAGCCTCAGCGTCCCTGTCTGCAAAATGGGGGAAGCAGCACAACCCCCGGCACAGCCCGACTCTGGAACCAACAAACGTATGCCAAGATGCCAAGGATTCTCACCCACCCTGTGGCTCGGCGCTGGCCAGGGAAATGGGGGCCAAGCTCTGGCCAGTGAGGGCTGGACCTGGCTCCACACTCAGGATGATTGAATTCTGCATGGTGGCTCTGGTCGGGCTTCCCAGACAGGCCTGGATGAGTCAGGGACAAGGCAGGCCTGGGTGGGGCTGGGGGAGGGAGGGCAAGAGTGTACGGCAGCTGCCACTATGGCCATTCTAACAATGCATCCCCAGCATGGTGCCCCTGCCTCTCTACTGCACCCAGATCCCAACTCCCACCCTGGAAACGTGGAACATTGGGAAACTTCAGCCCCTTCCTTGGGGCACAGCTGAGGCTAAGGTAGAGAAGGTGACCCGTGACTCTGTGGAAGGCCGGGAAGCAGAGGGCCCAGCTGACCCTCACTGCCCTTCCATGAGCCCCAGCACTGTCCCTGGGCCATTCTTCATCACTGCCGCCTCTTGGTGGGAAAGCCAGCCAAATTCTGTGCCAAGCCAGGAAGCCGGTCCTGGCGACAGGGTGGGCGAGCTGACGGCCAGGTGGCACTGTCCATAACCTGCTTAATCAGTGCCCCTCAATCATACCTGAGCCAGCTTCCAGAGTCTCAGGCAGGTGGTGGGTCACAGCAGTGATCAAGGAGGGGTGGCCTCCGGGGTGGACAGAGAGACAGACCCGGGCACAGGGAGGTGAGGGTTCGGGAGGGGCAGATGGGAGGCCCCCAGCCCAGCCTTGAGCATCAGGGCAAGCTCTCAGTGGGAGGGGCCTGTGCCAAGAGCTATGGGCTGGGGTGGGACCTGGGAGCAGGCTGGAGGAGTGACCCTGGCAGAGGGAGCGGCATGGGTGCCAAACACTGCCGTGGTGGGCTGGGGGCGGCTTGAAGCCTCTTGTTGGAGCTGGATTCCCAAAGCAGCGGGCCGGCGGGGGCAGATGCTTTAAAGGGTCCTCTGCTGAGCGGAAGGTGAGTGGGAGGGGCACAGGGGGCCCAGAGCTGAGGAAGGGCTGCCCCACTTGTCTGGAGGAGAGTACGCCAAGGGCCCGAGCCCGAATGTGGCCGGGAAGCAGGTTTATAGCACCCACTTCACAGATGAGAAAACTGAGGCTGCCAATGGCCCCTGCCCATTTTGGCTGCCTTGTGATGGTGTTGGCTTTCGGGTAAGTAACCTCTCTTTCCACATGCCATGAAGGGTTGGCAATCTGAGAACCTTCTTCCTTTCACTAAAAATTCCCTCCCAGAACCCACTTTCCACTTCTTCACAGGACCTGCTGGCCGGGCCTCCCACCACAGTGAGGAGCCACGAGGCTGCCCTCGTTGGATGCTCAGGTCACACTGCCCTCGGACTCTCTGCACAAAATGCTCACGCACCTCCCCACCTCCAGGCCTCGGGACCAATCACACAAGAAGAACTCTCCAGGTTTGTTTGTTTTAGTTTTTTAGTAAGAGGAAAAAAATACCCAACAGAAAACTGACAAAGTAAATGAACAGGAAATTCACCAGAAACAACAAAACAAAAACAAAAACATGTAAATACTGTATACAGATGGGCCACAGCAACACTGTGTGAAAGGTGGTCCCGGACAGGCGCAGTGGCTCACATCTGTATCCCAGCACTTTGGGAGGCCGAGGCGGGCGGATCACCTGAGGTCAGGAGTTTGAGACCCGTCTGACCACCATGGTGAAACCCCGTCTCTACTAAAAATACAGAATTAGCCAGGCGTGGTGGTGGGTGCCTGTAATCCCAGCTCCTCAGGAGGCTGAGGCAGGAGAATAGCTTGAACCCAGGAGGCAGAGGTTACAGTGAGATGAGATCACACCACTGCACTCCAGCCTGGGCAACAAAAGTAAAACTGTCTCAAACAAAACAAAAAGTGGGGGGTCCCCATGTCCTAGTCCTTAAAGATAGGGAAAGAAGAGACAGAGCCCTCCACCGTGAGGTCGGTAAAATTGTCTCCCAACGGTGATGGGAAAAATGGACGCAGGATTTTCACTCGCCCTGCTGGCCGGGAGGGGCAGTCTGGGCATCGATGTTGAAAACAGGCTTATCCTTAGGCACAGACAATTTTAAATCCATTCCGCAATCATTTATTGAGTGCCTATAAAGTCCGACAGCTGTTCGTCCAGACATTTAACGCCGAGGAGCCTAGCATAGGAGTCCATTGCTTGGCATGTGCAGAGGTTGGCAGTGTTTATATAACACACACCTGGAAAGTGGATTCCCTGTACAAGGAAACACCAGGAGCTGTGAGATCCACGAGCCACCTCCACATTCATAGGCACAAGAATCTGCCTAGGCTTATGGAGGTGATTTAAAAAATAACACAGGAGGCCGGGCGCGGTGGCTCAAGCCTGTAATCCCAGCACTTTGGGAGGCCGAGATGGGCGGATCACGAGGTCAGGAGATCGAGACCATCCTGGCTAACATGGTGAAACCCTGTCTCTACTAAAAAATACAAAAGCTAGCCGGGTGAGGTGCCGGGCGTCTGTAGTCCCAGCTACTTGGGAGGCTGAGGCAGGAGAATGGCGTCAACCCGGAAGGCGGAGCTTGCAGTGAGCTGAGATCTGGCCACTACACTCCAGCCTGGGCGACAGAGCGAGACTCCGTCTCAAAAAAAAAAAAAAAAAAAAATTAAAAAATAACACAGGAGGTTATGCATGACATATCACATGATCTCGCTATGCGTCCACATCTGGGCGTGCACAGGAGGGCTTGGAGTGTGGAGGCACGTGTGTGTGTGTAGGGGGGTGTCTTTCATGTGCCCAGAGAAGACCCTGAAATGATGTTCATCTAAAGATCAGCGTGCATCTCTCTGGTCATGGGCCTCCATTGATCTTTTTTTTCCTCTAATTTTCTGTATATTTCTTTTTACTTCTTTTATATCCCTTCTTTATGATATCCCTATGCCATGTTTTAAAATGCTGTTTTCAAAACAATTTTCTGTTTAGTTACCCCAGAGAACTCGTGGAAAAATATGTATCAGCCCTCTTAGGTATTTTCAGTCTTAAAGAACAGCTTGAAATGATTTCCTCTGCAGGCTAGTGGCAGGGCTGCAGTGCCCATGGCAGGCCCTGCCAGTCCCCCCTTGCCAAGAGACACTGGAGAGGAGGGAGACAGTCCCAGGTGGCCGGTCCCAGCAGCCTCCCTCCTGGGTGCAGGCCTGCCCTGGGGGAACCCAGGGCCTCCAAGCACCGGAGCAATCCTTAGGAATTACAGCTGGCCCTTGAATAATGTGGGGTTAGGAGCACCAACCTCCTGGGCAGCCAAAAATCTGTGTATGACTTTTGACTCCCCCAAAACTTTGTGTGTGTGTGGGTGTTTCTTTTTTTGTTTTGTTTTTGTTTTTGAGACAGAGTCTTACTCTGTTGCCCAGGTTGGAGTGCAGTGGCCCGATCTCAGCACACTGCAACCTCAGCCTCCTGGGTTCAAGTGATTCTCCTGCCTCAGCCTCCCAAGTAGCTGGGAGTACAGGTGCGCACAACCACACCCAGCAAATTTTTGGATTTTTTAGTAGAGACAAGGTTTTGCCATGTTGGTCAGGCTGGTCTTGAACTCCTGACCCTAAGTGATCCATCTGCCTTGGCCTCCCAAAGTGATGGGATTACAGGTGTGAGCCACTGTGCCCGGCTGACACCCCCAAAACTTAACTAAGAGCCTACTGCAGGCCAGAAGCCTTACTGATAACATCAACAGTCGCTGAACACAAATATATACTGTATTCTAACAATGAAGGAAGAATCTGACAATCTAGCTTTAGCGAAAACATTAAGAAAATCATAAGGGGCCGGGCGCGGTGGCTCAAGCCTGTAATCCCAGCACTTTGGGAGGCCGAGACGGGCGGATCACGAGGTCAGAAGATCGAGACCATCCTGGCTAACACGGTGAAACCCCGTCTCTACTAAAAAATACAAAAAAACTAGCCGGGCGAGGTGGCGGGCGCCTGTAGTCCCAGCTACTCGGGAGGCTGAGGCAGGAGAGTAGCATGAACCCGGGAGGCGGAGCTTGCAGTGAGCCGAGATCCGGCCACTGCACTCCAGCCTGGGCGACAGCGCGAGACTCCGTCTCAAAAAAAAAAAAAGAAAATCATAAGGAAGAAGAGATGTATTCACTGTGGAAGCCGACCATCATGAAGGTCTTCATGCTCATCGTCTTCACCGTGAGCAGGCTGAGGAGGAAGAGGAAGAGGGCTGATCTTGCTGGCTCAGGGGTGGCAGAGGTGGGTGAAAATCAATGTATAAGTGGACCCACACTGTTCAAACCCACGTTGTCCAAGGGTCAACTGTAGTTAAAAATCCATTCATTCAACACACGCTGTGGAGGAGGAGGACCCTTCAAGGCAGAACCTGTGCTGGAGTCAGGCTGGCCCAGGAATCAGCAGTGCCCTGGGGGTCGCTGGGGTCAGGGAAGGCTCCTCCAGACCTGGTTGAACACAGCCTGGCAGGATGCATGGGGCTTTATGGGTGGGCACAAGGAGCAGGAGAAGGCCTCACACAAGAGCAGATAGCACCAGACAGAAGGGACACGGGGTGCCACTGAGGACGTGGAAGGCCAGAGGCAGGAGTCAGAGGCCACCCCCTTTTCCTTAGGTGTTACTTTCCTATGCCGTGTAAGGAATGATCAGCTTCACCCCACATCCATGTCTTCATTTCTGCAGGGCAAAAGTCTGGGCAGGGCTCAGCTGGGTCCTCAGCAACTCACAAGGCTGCAGTGATGGTGTCCGCTGGGTTGTATCTTATCTGAAAGGCGGGGGCTTCCCCCAAGCTCTCAGGTTTGGTGGAATCTGGTCTCCCAGGGCTGTAGGCAACTAGAATTCCCACCCAGGTCCCGGCCAGGTGGAACCCCATCTTCAGAGCAGCAAGAACGGTCCCTCCTGTAAAGTCCCTCCCTCCTGGAGGAGCCCCGTCAGTTTGAAGGCTCCGATAATTAGCCAGGCCCACCCAGGATAATCCCCCTTTCTAAAAGTCCACAGTACCAGGAGATAACCTAATCACAGCCACAAAATCCCTGCAGATTCACGGTGGGCCCACATCCCCTGGATTATACTGGATGGTACATTAGAAGGCGGGATCTCGGGGCCCCTCGGAATTCCTCCTGCCACAGTCATGGCTCACTCTTGCAGCCCTCGCTCCCTGCCAGGTGGTGTCCTGAGCACTGCCAGCCTAACGGTACTTTGAGCACTTGTCCAGGCTTTTAGTCCTCTAGTCATTATTTGCAGAATTAGTCAGAACTGCCAGCCAGGCCCAGTGGCTCACGCCTGTAATCCCAGTACTTATGGAGGCTGAGGCAGGCGTATCACCTGAGGTCAGGAGTTTGAGACCAGCCCGGCAAATGTGGGGAAACCCCGTCTCTATTAAAAATAAAAAAATTAGCCAGGCATGGTGGTGGGTACCTATAATCTTGGCTACTCAGGAGGCTGAGGCAGGGTAATTGCTTGAACCCAGGAGGCAAAGGTTAGTGAGCTGAGATGGCACCACTACACTCCAGCCTGGACAACAGAGTGAGATTCCATTAAAAAAAGAAAAAAAAAAGAACTCTCAGTATTTCTCTACGGCTGCCTCTCCCCTTCACAGCCACATCAGGAACAGGAAAAGCTGCTGCTGATGCCATTGGCCTAGCCAGCCTGCCAGAGCTCCAGGGCCAGGAGCCAGGATCAGAGGGGATGCAGTTCCAAGGAACCTGGCCCCTGGGATCTGCTGATGAAGAGGCTGTCCTGCACCTTCCCTTCCAGGCACCTGCAGCCCCAAGACCACGCTGGCTGCCTGGCAAGGTCCCCAGAGCTCTCTTCCTACCTTTCAAGAGCTGGAGACCTCCCAGGCGGGGTGGCTGATGCAGGAAACAGCTGGTCTGTGCTGGGCACCAATGCTGAGGTGGCAGCTCTGGCTGCATGGGCAGCCTAGCCTGGGGCTCTGGCCTTTGGGGTTCATCCCTGGCCCTGCAGTTCCAGGATCTAGGCCAGGCCCAGCCCTACAATTCTTGATGCTATAGCTCATGTGCACTTGGAGATGGCAGATGCCGTCGCTCGTTTTACCAATGGGGAAACTGAGGCCCCACAGACTATTTTCTCATTTAGGACTCACAACCACCCTGGGAGATGGCACATGCCCCTTTTACATGTGGGAAGCAGAGCCCATGCTGGAAGAGAACTATGGAGGCCACAGATGAGTTATTAGGACAAGGACCGGGGTCACCCTTGCATTCACTTAACAGATGTGTACTCAGCATCAGCTCTGGTCTGGCACCTACTGGGCCTGGGGGCATAGAAGCAGATGCAGCGCAGTCTCCAGCCTCAGGTTACCCACAGCAGCAATGCTGGCATGTGTGAGGCAATAGAGACCGGACGAGCTCCTCAACCAGCAGCCTAGAAGCACCTGCCAAAATTCCAATTATCACCAGGGGTCCCTGCATACCTGGCACCAGGCAGGAGGGTGAGAAGGCCCCTCCTTGGGTCATTTAAAGGCACTATGCCCAGAGAGACCTTACTGCCCACAGGCCTGAGGCTGTCAGGACCCAGGGGGAGCACGTGCCCCAGATTGAGGAAGGGTCTGCAGTGGTTCCCTAGAGGTGAGGCCTGGTGGAGAGTCAGAGGCAGCGGAGAGCAGAGGCTGGGGTGAAGTTGGGAGGGCGCTCCCGCTGAGGGAATGGCATGTGCAAAGGCCTGAGGTTAAGAGGAAGAAATTTAAGGCTATTAGAATGAAGGAATGAATTACTTTACCAGTAAGTGAGTTCCCCATTCCTGGAGGTATCTACGCAAAGACCGATGTCCAAGAACCTGCAGCTGGACTGAGAAGCAAGAGGACGGAGCAAGAGAAGCCACAGATGCCTCTGAGGGTTTGAGTTGGACAGTCGGGAGGATGGGGATGATCTTGGCAGGGAGAGAACTCCAGAAGAGTTGCGGGCATGAGAGGGACTTAAGTCATGGGCAGCTGAGGTAAAGCAGTGAAGATGCAGGGGCAGGCTGGAAAGCATCTGGAAAGAAGTGCAGCCGATTAGAGCCACACCCCCAGGAAAGGGGCCCTGCAGTCCAGCCAGCTGAGGGTGTGAGTAGGAGTAAACCCACAGCCTTCGCTGTCCCTTCTCCTACTGCATTGCAATCACCCACTCATGTGGGCCACCACCCTGAACTCTGGGGACCAGGGGCTGTCTTAGCACCACCATGCCCCATCCCAGGCCTGAGCTGCTTCCTTGAAAACCCCAACATTAATTCACAATAATTAAGGTGAGCCCTGAAGCCACACCAAAAGTCTCATTCTTCATTCCCAGTCAGAAGATAGCTTCCCAGGCTGCACACTCCCACTGCCTTCCAATGGCAACTGGCATTCTTAAGTCAGGTCCTAGGCCATGGTTGGCCACCCATGGTGCAATCCTTCCAACAAACAGACTGCATAGACATTTCTTACCCCCATCTTATGCAGGGGGTACTTGCATGTCAGTCCTGTAAGGTAACAGCTAAAATCAACACACCAATCAGGATTTGGCTCTGCTGCATATGAAAAGAAAACCCAAATAAGATAGAGGTTTTGTCTCTTGCATATGGGAGTCCAGAGGGAAGAAATCCAGGAACATTTGGCAGCTCCATGGTCATCAGAGACTCAGGCTCCATCCTTCTGTTCCACTATCCTTAAAGAATAGCTTACATCTTCAAGATCACCTCCTGCCACAATAGGGCTGCTGGAGCGCCAGCCATCACATTCCAAGTTCCAGGCAGAAAGCAGAAGGAAAGGGAAGGCAGAGGGAAAGGATATATACAAATAGCCTGTCAATGGCTGGGCACAGTGGCTCATAATCCCAGTGGCCTCTAATCCCAGCACTTTGGGAGGCCAAGGCAGGCAGACCAACTGAGGCCAGGAGTTTGGGACCAGCCTAGCCAACACAGCCAAACCCCATCTCTACTAAAAATACAAAAATTAACTGGGCGTGGCGGTGCAGGCCTGTAATCCCAGCTACTTAGGAGGCGAAGGCACGAGAATCGTTTGAACCCAGGAGGTGGAGGTTGCAGTGAGCCGAGATCATGCCGCTGCACTCCAGCCTGGGCAACACAGTGAGACTCAGTCTCAAACAAACAAGCAAAAACAAATAGCCTGTGGTCCTTTGAAGATTTCCCAGTAGCCATATTCAGTGACTCCCATTACATCTCTTTGACCATCCTGGGTGACAAGGGAAGATAAGGACACTGTCTCTTAAGTGAGCGCATCACCACTGGGCTGGTCACTCGCTGCTTTGCTCTCAGCCTCATTCCTGCCATAAACGATCAGAATCTGCACTCCTCAGCCTCCCAGGCCAGCCGCCTCCAGTCAGGGTCCTGCAGTAGGAGATGTGGATGGGGAAGGAAGAGACAGGGGAACTCTCCTGCTGTTTCCAGTTCTTCACGATGTCTCTAGACGCCTGCAATGGCAGCAGCAATGTCCTCGATAGTGACTGCAGCTGGCCAAGGCAGCAGCTTTTCAGTGACCCCTGAACTGGGCTTGACATCATCTTCCCCAGCAACCCCAGACTAGGGGTCAGCCCTGCTGACCCAAAGAGCATTCTTTGTGTTTCCTCTCGCTCCTGCAGCCCTTCCAAATGCTCTGACCACTGCGCTGGACTAAATCCCACCTGCTTGAAATCCCTGAATGGGTTTCTGCTTTCCAGGCTGACAGTGGGGCAGCATAAAATCAGGATTCTGTCAGAAAGAAAGAAGGGGGGCCAGGCAACAAAGGAGCAGCTCCCAGTCTCTGCCAGTCCAGCTCAAAATACAACTCACTCTATGAAAATGGAAGATTCAGGCCCACAGCCCACAGTTCTCACCAACTCCCTTGCTTATTAGGAATGAGAGACTGTACCTTGAAAGGAGGTTAACCCAATTTATGGGCAAAACTTAAGGCATGACATTTCCCTACTGTAGAAATCTCTGGAACGTGCCTTCGCAGAATGTCAGGGTTCTTCCCCTTGCCATGAAAAATAGGAATAGAGGCCGGGCGCGGTGGCTCAAGCCTGTAATCCCAGCACTTTGGGAGGCCGAGACGGGCAGATCACGAGGTCAGGAGATCAAGACCATCCTGGCTAACACTGTGAAACCCCGTCTCTACTAAAAAATACAAAAAACTAGCCGGGCGAGGCGGCGGGCGCCTGTAGTCCCAGCTACTCGGGAGGCTGAGGCAGGAGAATGGCGTAAACCTGGGAGGCGGAGCTTGCAGTGAGCTGAGATCCGGCCACTGCACTCCAGCCCGGGCGACAGAGCGAGACTCCGTCTCAAAAAAAAAAAAAAAAAAAAAAAAAGAAAATAGGAATAGAAAAGAAATGTTTTCCCATGCTAGTCAACAGGGAAGGTGACATTAGACTTGGGAACACGTCACTCCTCCAAATAAATCGGGCAATAATGGGGAAGTTAATTTCTTCAGACAGACTTGCTGTCTTCATCCACTTTCTGCAGCTATAGCAGAATAAATACTGCAGCCTGAATGACTTATAAAGAGCAGAAGTTTATTTGGTTCCAGAGGTTGAGAAGTCTAAGAGCATGGCACTGGCGTCTGGTGAATGGTCATCCCATGGCGGAAGGCAGAAGGTGGAAGGGAATGCAAGAGACAGAGCAGGAAACGGGGCCAAACTCATGCTACCTCCCAGAAAGCTCAGGCCAAAATGCTGAAACCGCCAACCAGGGTCCCCAGTGAAGACAGCTGGCAGAGAGAGAAACGTGCAGCGGGGTGGGAGGGGGTGTCTAGCCAGGCTCAGCCCCAGGAACAGGGCAGACAGAGTCCACTCCTAGACCCTGGGCCTCAACTTCTGGCCTCAGCCTCCCTGCAGGTTGTCCCAACTTGGCAGCCTTTATCACTGTCACAGCAAAGTGTTGGCAGCAGGTGGGGCAGGGACAAGCGAGGCCAAGGAGGAGGCCACAGCAGGGAGGCTGCAGAGCCCCTGGCTCACTGCTCACGGAAGCTAAGGTCACTGTCAGGTTCTGGGGCAGCCACTGACAAGGGCTGGGCTGCGATCTGAAAACTCCATGCACCCCCCTGACCCCAGCCTCCCACCCCCACACACAGAGGTGGCCGAGGGCTTTCTGCCTCACAAGGCAAACCATCCCAGAGCAAGACTGCTGCCGCCGACGGGCCCAGAATCCTGCCACCTTCCGGGTGGTGCCGATTCCGGAACCAGGAGCTCTTTAGTGAGAGGCCGAGTCCTCCAGGTTCCAGGAAACAGTGTCTGAGGACACTTCCTGGAAGGCAGCAGGCCCAGAAGCAAAGCAGCTTAGGCAGGAAGGGCCTGCAAGGTGCTTTCATTCAGCCCTACATGTTTTCCCACTCAACAAACACTGTGTTTGGGCTCTGGGGGCAGGACAGAGAGCCAGTAGATCATGGGTTCTGCCTTCTCTGTCCAGCCCTGATGCCTGCCAGCTGTGGGGTTCAGGCAGCCACCCTTTGGCACAGTCATGGGAAAAAGGAGGTACAAGCTGCTCATGTATTAGCAGAAGCTGCCAAGCCCCCCAACACACCGGAGACTGGGGAGATGCGACCACTCCCTGGGCCCGCCAGTCAGCAGTACACAAGATGCGTCCGCTGGATGGCATGCATCAGAAAAGAGCAGGTGTAATGCGGGGTTCTGAGAGGGGAAGCCTGGGGCCCCATGTGAAAAGAGCAGTTTCTCTTGGGAGGAAAAGAAGGTGCTGGGCACAGGTGAGTCACCTGCATCTCCTCCCTGTGCAGGGGGGCTGGTAAGGAAAGCAACTGTGAAAGGCCCTGTTATAACTCCTGCCAATTTTCATGGTGTAAACACTCTCATCTTGGTCGACTCCAAGCTTCCAACCATGACACAGCTGCCTCCCCAGAGGTCTGAGTCAGGGTTCTCCAGAGAAACAGAACCAATACGACAGAGAGAGAGGGGAGAGGGGAGAGAGGATGGAGAGAGATTTTTACGGGAATTGGTTCCTGCAGTTACAGAGACCAAGAAGCCCCGCAATCTGCCGTCTGCACCCCAGAGACCCAGGAAAGTGGGTTGTATGACTCAATCAAGTCCCACAACCTGAGAACTGGGAGCACCAGGTGCCAAGGACCACGGGCAGGAGGTGTGCACGTCTCAGCTCCGGGAGGCAGAGAACCAGTGCCTCCCTCCTCCCCTGCCTTGCTCCATCTGGACCCAGAGTAGATGGGATGATGCCGCCCACACTGGGGAGGGCCATCTTCTTTCCTCAGTTTCCTCATTCTAAGGCTAATCCCTTCCAGAAACACCTCTCAGGCACCCAGAAATAATGTCGCACCAGCAGCTACCTGGACACCCCCGAGCCCCGGTGAATTGACACATAGCATCAGCCCGCACAAGACGTTCCCGAGTGTGGAACAATCTGCTCTGGAGGAGGCCGCAGCTGACCCCAGCAACCACTGCCTGTGGGAGTCAGAAGATAAACACCAAGCCTTGTTGGGCCCACCCCAGACAGCCCCAGGGTATGTATCCAGATGCGCCCTCCGCCCTCATTTCCATGTGCGGGGCTTAACCTGTCTGCAGCAGCAGGCATGCAGCTGCCTCCAGGAAGCCTGTCTAAACCGTGGCATGTCCCAGACACCTCCAGGGGCCATGCAGCCAGAGGACAAGGAAGCTCACACGGCAGGTCCCGCTGCCCCCAGAGGCAGTCCCTGCTTTTCCTTGTCCTCCTCCTGATCTCGTGGGGATGAGACTCCCCTGCTCTGAGCCTACAGGCTCTGCTAGGCCCTGAGCCAGACACTAGCCCCAACGCCACCTCATTGGCCGTCTCAGCCCAAGAAAAGGCACAAGCCCATTTCACAGGTGAGGAAGGTAGAGGCTTTCAGTGTTACCGCCCAAGGGGTTCACCTTGCCTGCTGCCTAGACAGAGCTGATTTATCAAGACAGGGGAATTACAAGAGAAAGCGTTATTTCGACCAGGCGCGGTGGCTCACGCCTGTAATCCCAGCACTTTGGGAGGCCAAGGCGGGTGGATCATGAGGTCAGGAGATCGAAACCATCCTGGCTAACATGGTGCAAGCCCGTCTCTACTAAAAATACAAAACAAACAAACAAACAAAAAGAAATGAAAAAAAGCTGGGCGCAGTGGCTCATGCCTGTAATCCCAGCACTTTGGGAGGCCGAGGCGGGTGGATCATGAGGTCAGGAGATCAAGACCATCCTGGCTAACACAGTGAAACCCCCAGTCTCTAGTAAAAGTACAAAAACTTAGCCGGGTGTGATGGCGGGTGCCAGTAGTCCCAGCTACTTGGGAGGCTGAGGCAGGAGAATGGTGTGAACCCGGGAGGCGGAGCTTGCTGTGAGCCGAGATTGCGCCACTGCACTCCAGCCTGGGGAACAGAGTGAGGCTCCGTCTCAAAAAAAAAAAAAAAGGAGAAAGCGTTATTTCATGAAGGGCTGGCTGTGCGGGAGACCGGAGTTGTATTACTCAGATCAGTCTCCCTGAGCATTCAGGGAGCAGTTTTTAAGGATAACTTGGTGAGGGGCAAGCCAGTGAACCAGGAGTGCTGACTGCTCAGGGGTGAAATCATCGGGAGCGGAAGCTGTCTTGTTGTGCTGAGTCAGTTCCTGGGTGTGGACCACAAGATCAGAGGAGCCAGTTTATTGATCTGGGTGGTGCCGGCTGATCCATCAAGTGCAAGGTCTGCAAAATCTCTCAAGCACTGATCTCAGGAGCAGTTCAGGGAGGGTACAATGAGGCACGTTGGACCCCCACTTCCTGTCATGGCCTGAACCAGTCTTTCAGGTTACACTTTAGATCACCCTGGCTGAGGAGGAAGTCCATTCCGATTGTTGGGGGAACCTTTGAATTTTAGTTTGGTTTACAGCAGGCTACCAAATCCCCAAAACGGCCACAGAGGGCGCCATTCACCCATTTTACAGGTAGGGAAAGTGCGACACGGTGAATCTGAGGTCGCAGGACCGGGTCTATGGAGTCCCAGCCTCCATGTCGTCGTGGAAGCTCTGAGGACCCCTCTCTGGGCCCTTTCCGGGGTCTTCGCCTGGCCTTCTCTTCCACACCCTGGGTTCCCAAGCAACTCACCCCAAGAGCGGGTGTGAGAGATGGTTACAACCACCATCCTCTCACAGCTCGGGAAGCCAGGAGTCAGAAATCAAGGTATGGCAGGGCTGGCTCCCCCGAAGCCTTTGCGGGCAGGCTCCTTCCCGCCTCTCCCGGCTCCTGGTAGTCCCAGATGTCTCTTGGCTGTGGCCACGCGGCTCCACTCCCTGCCTCCATCTCCGTGTGTGGCCTCCTCCTCCCCCTGTGTGGGTGCCTTCTCTTCTGTCTCTCATGGGAACACTTGCCGTAGGATTTAGGGTTCACCAGATCATCCCGAAAATCTGAGGCAGGTCTCAGTTATTTTAGAAAGTTTATTTTGCCAAGGTTAAGGATGCACACCCATGACACAGCTTCAGGAGGTCCTGACGACATGTGCCCAAGGTGGTCAGAGCACAGTTTGGTTTTATACATTTTAGGGAGACACAAGACATCGAGCAACATCTGCAAGATGAATATTGGTCCAGTCTGGAAAGGCGGGAAGACTCCAAATGGGGAGGAGGCTTCCAGGTTGTAGGTGGCTAGGAGACAAATGCTGCATTCTTTTGAGTTCCTGATCAGCCTCTCCAAAGGAGGAATCAGATCTGCATTGATCTCAGTCAGCAGAGAGGTGACTTTGAACAGAATGGGAGGCAGGTTGGCCCCAAGCAGTTCCCAGCTGGACTTCTCCCTTTAACTTAGTAATGTTGGGGCCCGAAATCACAGTCTCATCTCAAGATACACAATCACATCTGCAAAGATCCTTTTCCAAATGAGGTCACGGCCACAGGTCCTGGGATGTGGACATATCTTGAGGAGGCCACCGCTCAGCCTATGGATTGGAAGCATATCTTCCCAGGTACAGAAGAAGGACAAGATCAGAAGTCATCTCTTCGCCCGTCCCCAGCCAGATGCATGGCTGACTGTCCCCTCTCCCCCTTCTCTTTACTCGTTCACCTTATCTTACATAAAATGTACATTTACTCAAAGTCTCACAAGAATGTCAGCATCTGCCTCACTGTCTACCCCTCCCGCCTTCCCTCTCCTTAAGTGCTTCCTTCCCCTTAAATACTGAGTTCCCAAAACCTTCTTTGGAAAGTGCAGGTCACAGATGCTCCTGGGACGTGTGTTTGTGTTTTCCCTGGGCATGTCCTCACACTTTGGCTTGTGAGCCTCCGCTGATTGAGACACCTGCCTCCATCACTTTTTGGCTAAAGAGGACTCAGCTTCAACACATGGAGAGGGGAGGAAAGTGGCTCTCCTGGTGCCTTGGCAGGGCAGGGGCAGGGAAGTGGGTGGTTTGGATGTGAAGGGGGTGGGAGGAGTCCACACAGGTGTATTATCCCATTAGCTACAGAGTCTTGCTCTTACCCCACCCCTGGAAAGGAAGATTAGGCTGGAAAAATAAATATTCCTGGAAGGAAAGGCATGAGGGGCAGGCCAAAAGGAAGGTGGGGAACACAAAGGGAGGACGGAAAACATTCCAGAAGGGGTGGCTGTGTCTGTGTCAGGAATGCCCAGCAAGTCCTGGCAGCCTGGGGACAAGGTGGAGTTCCCGTGGGGAGGGTGGGGCAGCTGCTGTCCTCAAGGAAGCAAGTAGAGTGAGTAAGGGGGTGTTTTAAAAGGGAGGTCTGGGACGGCTTTGCTGAGAAGGTGACGTTGAACAGAGAATAGAGGAATTGAGAGACAGCACGGGGCTGTCCGGGGAGAAGAAGGACCCTCGATGGGGACACCCTGGGGTGGTTGTGTGCCCGGCTAGGGCGAGGAACAGCAAGTGGCCATGGTGGGCAGGCCAGGGAGGGGGTGCCCCAGGAAGCGAGGTCATGGAGTTTAAGTTCTTCCTCCAGAGATGCGAAGCCTCAAGGGGCTTTAACAGAGCAGGGGAGGCTCAGAAGACCTCAGTGAGGCTGTTGCCTTAGTCCTGGGAGACGCAGGAGACGTGGGTGTGGTCAAGGCCCTTGTGGAGTCCGGATGTGGCCAATCCTGCAAGCAGCTGGGAAAAGTCCTAAGGGAGCAGCGAGCACAGGAAACCGTGGGCCACGGTTTGCTCTCTAGACGTTCGAGGAATCTCCAGCAGCCCTTTGGGAAGCTGTTATTGCTCTTTGCTGCCGACCTGGGGTTGCAAGGACCAATTCCAGCCCCGCGTCCTGCAGACCCTGGTGCCCCCACTGCCAGGGACATGCTCAGCTCCACCCCCAAGTAAGTAGGATAGGAAGTGCAAGCCAACTGCCCTGGGGAAAATAACGTCGGGGACAGTCATGCAGAGCAGCGTCATCGCCAGGCAGCCAGGCCAAGGCGGTGCTGGCCGGGATCTGGGAGCTAGGAGTTCTCCGGCCCCCACCATGACTGCGCACCTCCACCCACCTAGGCACCCAGAGTCTAGCCTGGAGAATAGCCCTGAACGCTCCCTCCCCAGTGCCTCCAAGCAGCACCAGGCCTTTCCTTTGTTAAATGCCTCAGGTCCCATCCCCCCACGCCTCCCAGGAATTTCTTTGGATATGCACCCGGCCCCACTCCTTCTACTCTTAAATCCCATCAAGGATTCTCTGTGACTTTTATACGATCGAAAGCCCACCACGGGGCTTATGAGGCTCCATCTGACCAGGCCCTGTTCTCCTCTCTGCCCTGACGCCCATTCCTAGAATCTGCCACAGCCCCCCCAACCACAGGACCTTTGCACTTGCTGTCCCCATCATGAGCCTACTAACTGCTCCCTGCCTAGCTATGCTGGGTCTCCTTCCAGGCCTCAGGTGACACCTCACTTCCTGACCCTCCAGGTCTGTTGGAGCCCCAGCACAGGCTCTCCAAAGACATTCTCTTTCCCCTACTCCAGCACATGGCCTGTATGGTGTGGGCTGTCAGTAGGACAATTCACAATGGCGGGTTAACTCGCCTCTTCACTGCCAGACTCCAGGAGGGCAGGGACCACACCTGCTTTCCCAGGTCAGGAATGGAGCCTGAGATATGTTAAGGCTGAGACTGTCTATTTTAAACTGTGCAGCTGCTTCTGTGCAGAAAGGGACAGAAAGTCACCTTGAAGCTTTGCCCTCTCATGTCACCTGAGCAGGCTTCCTGGGTCATGCAGAGGTGGGTGGCATTTACCTCCTGCCCTATGGGAAGGGTACAACAGAACATTTTAGGTCACTGTATTAGTCCGTTTTCACGCTGCTATAAAGAACTGTCTGAGACTGCGTAATTTATAAAGAAAGGTTTAATTGACTCACAGTTCAGCATGGGTTGAGAGGCCTCAGGAAACTTATAGTAATGGCGGAAGGTGAAGGAGAATAAAGGCAACTTCTTCATAAGGCAGGAGGAGGAGGTGCTGAGCAAAGGGGGAAGAGCCCCTTATAAAACCATCAGATCTCACGAGAACTCACTCAATATCATGAGAACAGCATGGGTCCAACCCCCATGATCCAACCACCTCCACCTGGTCTCTCCCGTGACATGTGGGGATTCTACGAATTACGGGGATTACAATTCAAGATGAGATTTGGGTGGGAACACAAAGCCTAACCCTATCAGTCCCCCAAGGTAGACCCCAATACTATCCGTTGCCAGGCTAGGGGCTTTCGAAAGGAGAGCAATGTGCATAAGAAACCCAAGGCCTTCCAGAGAAAGGGGCTGCACCCTAGGGTGCAAACAGGGTCATCGAGGGGAAGAACCGGAATGACAGGTGGACATGCAGGTTAACAGGAACCAGGTGCTGGACAGGAACGCCGCTGCTTCTGCCCTGGGCTTCTCCGCAGGCTGGGGTCAGGGCAGTAGGGATAGCCATGAGGTCGCAGAAGCCCGTTGCCTTGTGCTTTAATCAGTGACACTTCCCCAAGGGACGCACAGCCCAGGAGGGGCGGAAAGTGGCTCTCCTGGTGCCTTGGCAGGGAAGGGGCAGGGAAGTGAGTGGTTTGGGTGTGGAGGCACTTCCCCACGCCTCCTGTGGTTCATGGCCTATGTGCCCTGCCCGTACCAGCTCTAGGGGCCTGGGGGTGAACCCCAGTGTAGTGTCCATCACAGACTCACTCTTCTGGGCTGGGACTCACCACACTGGCCACTCTATGTCCAGGGCTGTCAACCCATGCAGGCAGGGTCCATGTTTTGTCTCTTTGTCCCCACAGCCTTGCACATCAACTTGACTCAGTGCTAAATGCATGAAGGAACTCATGACCTCAGAGCCCAAGGAAGAGCCTGGGTTAGACCTCCTGGTGCTCTGAGAAGCTCAGCTATACAGACACCACTTTAAACGCCAGGGGACTTTGAATGAATGGGGGCCCAAATGTCACCATCTTTGGAAAAAGCTCTTAGTACAATTAATTTAAGGATCTTGAGATGACATCATGCTGAATTGTCCAAGTGAGCCCTAAATCCAGTGGCCAGTGTCCCCGAGTCCAGGGCCCACCTGGGGAAGATGCTCAGAGAAGAGGAGCAGGCCCGCACTGGGGAGGCCCAGGGAACCCACAGGTGGAGTGCAGGGATGCGGCCACAAGCCGGGGAAAGCCTGGGGCCGCCAGAGGCTGGGAGAGGCATGAAATGGATTTTCTCAAAGGCCTCTGAAATGAACCAATCCAGCTGGGTGGCTGGATCCCAGACTTCCGGACCCCAGAACACACGTCTGCTGTTTGAAGCCACTCTGGTGGTGGTTTGTCTGGCAGCCTAGAAACATGGCACGGATGCTATCAAGTCTGAACTTCTGGGCTTCTGTACCTTAGAAAGGGACAGAACGGGTCACATGGGGAGGTGACACACATGGTGCTCACAGGCCCAGGCCCCGCCCCTGCGCCACCGGAACCTCTCTGTGCCTCGGTTTCCTCCCCTGTAAGGCGGGGATAATAGCCACCATCTCTCCCAGGGCTGCGGAGGGGATTGCGCCAGAAGGCGCAGGACTCTGAGAACTTCCAGCACTCTGTAACCGGCCGTTACTGTGTTGTTTTTCTTGTCTGGGGGCAGAGAGATGGATGGGCTGACTCTGAAACCAAATAAAAACACAGAGGCAGAGGCCTTCACCGCAGGCGAGGAGTGTGAGGGCGTGTTCAGGATCCAATGTTGAGTTAAAGGGAAGCAAGAAGCAAGACAGCCGCCCAGACCACCCCGGCTTCCTGGGCCTGTGTGTGCACAAGCTGAGCTCGTGGGAGCATGGGTGTCTGTATGCGTCTGCACACCCAGAGACAGGGCAGGAAATTTCTTTCTCTTTGAAAGGCAATTCGTACTCTCCTCATGGTGTTTCTCTGTAGTTTCCAAATATCTGACAGTAAAAAGGGAATTTTTTTGAAAATAGGAAAAGCCCCCTCAATCAAACATTATCAATGAGCCTGTTCTTGTAAGAGCAGAGGGAATTTTCCGTGTGGCAGCAAATCTCACTGGGAAATCCCCAGCATCTCAAGGCGGATGTGGTAAGCCCTGGACACTCTTGAGAGTGGCAGAGTGATGTGCGCTGGGCTAGTGAGTCTGCTCTGCAGAACGCTTGAGGGCAGGCGGTGCCCCAAGAACCCAGACTCATGGGACCCCAAAGCCTTCTCCTTACTCCCTTTTCCTCTTGTGAAAGAAAGACCGAGGTGCTGAGCAGGTGTCGGCTCCTGTGCAGTCCTACGCCCACTCCTTTGGTGCAAACAGGACTGGGGGCAGCTGGAAACCCCAGGCACTAGGGAATCCCACATCAGGCTTAAGGCAGCTCAGTCACTCCTCTGTGTGCACAGCAGAGGTTGGCACCGGAGCTTGCCAGGGCTCTTCTGCAGCGGAACATTCACTGCATCGTCTTCATCCGTCATCCACCCGGCATTGGTGATGCTGGGTCCCTTGCTGGGTGCTGGTGGCACAAAGTGACCACAGGTGATCTCTGAGCTCAAGGGGCTCCCATTGAGTAGGAGGGACAGATGGGAGACCCCTCAAGATAGCAAGGACACCGTGGTGCTGACGTGATGCTGGGGATGGCAGATGAGTGTGTGTCAGGCCATAGACACTGTGTGGCACAGCTGCTGGTGGTCTGGGAGCCAGGACAGGTTGGAGCCGAATTTCAGCGAAGCTGCCAGGAATTGAATTCGGTGCTCATGACTTCACTCTGGAGCTACTTCCAGCTCCTCTGGCTTCCTGTGGCAGGGACCCAAAAGGAACTCACACCTATCGGGCCTGACTGTGTGCCAGGCACGTCATACGTCATCCTTTCTGATGCTCATGATGGCCGTTTACAGTTACTATGCTCCTCAGGGTTGTTAGAGAGAGGATCAAAGAGGTTCTGCAACCTGTGTGAAGTCCCACACCACCAGCAAGTGGCCATGCTGGGGTTGGAACCCGTCTACACCACTGCAGAGCCCATGGTCACACCCCGGAGCCATTCTTCCTTCTGTCCAGTCCTACCTGCTCTCAGTACCTATCTTATACATCCCCAAAAGTTCTGTTTTCATCAAACTGTCCTCAACTCATCCCACAACCCACTGGCAGAGGAAGACAGAGGCCTGAGTCACTGGTGAGCGGCCCCTTGGCACCATTTGGCCACTGACTCACCTGTGTCCTTGAGCAAACCACTTCCCTCTCTGGGGTGAGGATGAGGACTCGAGTGAGCACTCCCCATTCTGCCTGCCCCACATCCTAACCACATTTGCTGGGACCACAGACATCTCCTTGGGGACTCATCCCTTATAATCACCCACCGTCTTGATGAAATATCAGTGAGCCTTCCCTGGCCTGGCTGGGAGGGGCACACAAAACTCCCCTTGGTCCCTCGGTGCTCCCTCCCTGGAGCACAATCTGGAGATAGAGAACACAGAACGCAGAAGTCACACTCCAGCCCTCATGCCTCCCTGGGGCCCTGCTCCCGCTGTGCTCTCTTCAGACCCTGGTCCTGCAGCATCTCCCTCACCCCTGCAAGGGCTCCAAGTGCTCTCAGTACCTTCTTTGTTGGCTCGTGTCGGCCAGGGTCAACTTCTGTTACTTGTAAGTGAAGAACTCTGATGGGCCCAAGGGGACTAAGGTCGTTTCTAGATCTCAAGTTCCAGGGAACTTCCTCGCTCAAGAACTTCAGGTGGCTTCCCACTGCCCTCGGATCAGACCCAACCTGTCCTCAGATTCCCCACCTGTGTCCCCACTGCTGCTCAAGCTGCATCGTCACCCCACACCTGACTGCAGACCTGCCCTGCGTGCTCCCCGGATGCCACCCTCTGCTCTCACCACCATGTCTTCTCTCCCTGGGCCTCCCAAATCTAGTCCATCCCAGGAGGCCAGGGCTGTAAACCTAGGGTTTTGTCTTCCCCGTTTCCATCCCACAAGGCCTTGGGGAAAGGTTTGTCCTGAGGTTTGCCAGATTAAAGGCAATAAAGAGCCAGTCTCAGCAAGAAGAGGCCTTTTCTGGGGTCTCTGGAATGTTCCTCCTGGTATCCAGAAACACGTGGCTAATGGTGCAGACAACCAGGCAGGGTGTGGCCCTGGGCAATTGGGCCGGGGTCTGCTCCTCGATGACCTCCAGCTCAGGGCACATGTCACCTGAGAATTTGCCCTTCCTACAAGCCAAGACCCCACCTCACCCCACCTGCCCAGGTTCCTCCCAGCTCCCCTGACAGCCTCCTTATATCAGGAAAAGACAGGTCTTCAAGCACTAGGAGAGTGTCAGCTCTACGTTCCCCTGTCAGCCTCCTTCTATCGGGAAAGGACAGGTCTTCAGGCCCTAGGAGGGTCTCAGCTCCCAGCCCCCCTGGCCGCCTTCTCCTATCAGGAAAAGACAGGTCTTTAGCCCCTAGCAGAGTCTCAGCTCCCCGCTCCCCTGGCCGCCTTCTCCTGTCAGGAAAGAACACGTCTTCAGGCGCTAGGAGGGTCTCAGTTCCCAGATCCCATGCCAGACTGAGAGCAGTAGCGCTGGATCATAGGGAGTGACCGAAGGCCTGTGGATGGACAGACAGAATGAATGGAGGGTCTGGAAGCAGGCAGCCTGGTTCCTGGTCCAGGAGTCTCCATGGTATCTTTGCCAAGGATCTCCCCGCTCTGCCACTTTCACTTTTCGATTGAGTCATTCTGTAGTTTGAACGTGTGCCAGACTTCAGCAGTCACGGGAAGGATGACAGTTCTTCTTGGCCCCAGATCTCCCTTTGTCCTCTGCAACCAATTACGTTGCACCCGGCTCAGCTAAACCGACTGAGCAAGCTTGGGAAGGGTGGGTGGATGGTCAGTGTTCTGGAAGGATCTCCCGAGAGTCAGCAGAGCTGAGCTAAGGCCCCAGCTCCACCAGCACAAGCAAATCTCCCAAGAAGCTGCGCTGCCTCTGTGTCCCAGAAATACCCATGCTTTCCTGCCTCTCTGCCTTTGCTCAGTCTGGGCGTTCCGCCAGACTGCCCTTCCCGTCTCCATCACTGGACCTTTCCTAGCTATGAAAGGGGTCCTGGCCAGAGGTGACAGCCCCTCCTCCCCTCTGTCCCCCAGTACTCGTGTGTGCTAGAAAGACCTGGATGGAGGAGGGGACTTGATCTTATAACATGGGGCCAGACAACTGATACCCTTTCCTTCATCCGACAGCAAATCTGGGAGAAAAATTCTATTACCCTCATTAATGAGAAAAGTGAGGCTCAGAGCATTTGCCACCTGTGGCTCAGCAGGTGCCTGGCTGACGCAGCAAAAGATGGTTGCTGAGCCTGTCTGGCCCCCGCCCCGTCTGCTTTCCCCCAGTCAGTACCAGCCCTTGGTTTAGCTCCTGCTACTTCTTTATCCCACACGTGTTCAGTGGAAGCTGGTTCCCGGGGACCATGCTGGACGTGGGGCACCCAGGATGAGATGAGGCTGGCCTTGCTCCTGTGCCTCCTGTGGGATGGTGTTGGAGGTGGAGAGGCCCACTTGTGAACAGGCACAGGTGCGCTACCAACCCAAGGACAAGCCCCAGCCACAGTGGACAGTTGTGTTAGTTTCTAAAATCACCCCCTTCTCCCACGGTGGCGATGGGGACCTTGTCCTTGGCCCTGGTGCCATTTCTCTTGGCTCTGATTAGCCACTCTTTCCATGTCTCCACGCAGCCATTCCAGGCACAACTACCACATGTGCTGGGTTTGCAGGGGACACAGAAATGGCTCCTTTCCTCTGTAGACTTTACTCCCTCACAGGCAACTAGAGGATTTGGGGGGCTACTTTCAGTTTGATGCCTACCATCCCCATAAGCACAGGGCCTATTTCCCTGGTTTACAGCTCTACCCTCAGCAAGCCAAGCACAGGGCTTGCCCCGAAGAAGCTGCTTAACACACACTTGCAGAATAAATGACTGAGAGTTGTGGTCTTTGGTCTCCAAGAGTGCACAGTCTAGAGGGATGACAAAATACAGACACATCACCAGAAGCAGCAGCCGAGCTGGCTGGCATCACCTGCCAGGGCCTGCCAGGGCTGCTGCTGAATTGCTGGGACCTTGGTTCTGGCCAGGTGTGTCCCTCTGACTGGGGTCTGCAGTGGGGAGCTCAGTCAAGGGAGGAGAGAAAACCCAGGGGGCTTGCTGTAAGCAGCTCTTCTGGGGGTCTCCCTGTAGGCCCAGGACCCTGGGCAAAATGAAAACGCACAGCTGTTCAACAAGCAGGAGGAAACCTTTATCCTCCCTTCAGAGCTCTCTCTCTCTCTCTCTAAAGTCGTCATGGTGTTTTAATTTGCTATTTGATATCACTCTCCCTTGGATGTGGATGCTTACAGGGTGAGGGCAGACACAGGCAGGAACTCAGCACCCTGCTGTGCAATTCAACATGCCAGGCGCCTGATCCCAACTCTGACTTCCCTGCCCCTGAACCCAGGCCCTAGGGCAGAGGGTAGCAGTGATTGTCTGGTGAGGGCAGGAGGCATGGGACAAGTATCAACCTATATCAGAGACTTGGCAATAAAAAAGAGTCAAACTCTGTAAACTATGTGAAGGGATTTATTCTGAGCCAACTATGAGTGACCATGGCCAAAGGCACAGTCGCACGAGGTCCTGAGAACAGGTACCCACGACAGTTGGGTTACAGCTTGATTTTACATATTTTAGAGGGAGAGAAATCACAGGCGGAGACAAAAATCAATATATGTAAGGTGTACATTGGTTCAGCCTAGAAAGGTGGGACATCTTGAAGTAGGGGCTTCCAGCTTAATATGGTTTGGCTCTGTGTCCCACTCAAATCTCATCTTGAATTGTAATCCTCATAATTAATCCCCATGTGTCTAAGGAGGGACCAGGTAGGAGGTGATTGGATCATGGGGATGGTTTTCCCCACGCTGTTCTCATGATAGTGAGGGAGTTCTCATAAGATCTGATGGTTTTGTAAGTGTTTGACAGTTCCTCCTTCACACACCCTTCTCTCTCCTGCCACCATGTGAAGAAGGCCCTTGCTTCCCCTTTGCCTTCCACCATGATAGTAAGTTTCCTGAGGCTTCCCCAGTCATGTGGAGCTGTGAGTCAATTAAACCTCCTTCCTTTATAAATTACCCAGTCTTGGATATTTCTTTATAGCTGTGTGAAAACAGACAAATACACAGGTCATAGGTGGATTTAGAGATTTCCTGATGGCAAGTGGCTGACAGGGTTAAGCTCTGCCTGAAGAGCTGAAGTCAACAGAGGGAAATGTTTGTTAAGAGAAGTGGGGATGTGGAAGCCAAGGTTCCTGTTTATGTAGATGAAGCCCCCAGGTGGCAGGTTTCAGAGAAGAGATGGTCAGTCAGTGTCTCTTATCAGGCCCTGAAAGGTGTCAGACTCTTCTTAGTTAACTCTCTCCTGGATCAGGAAAAGATTGGAAAGGGAAAAGGATTCTCTACAGAGTGTAGGTTTTCCCAGTAAGAGACAAATTTGCAGGGCCATTTCAAAATATGTATTTCGGGGGGTAAAATGCTTCGATCTCTTTCAGGACCTGCTATCTGTCACGTGATGCTACACTAGAGTCAGGTTGGAATTTGGCATCTTATTGCTGCAAGGAGTCTGTTTTGTCAGCCTCAGGATCTCTGTTTCCATGTTAATGCTGGTCAGTTGTGTCTAAACTCCAAAGGGAGGGGGTATAATGAAGCGTGTCCGACCCACTTCTATCTTAGCCTGAACTAGTTTTTCAGGTTTACACTGGAACTCCCCTGGCCAAGAGGAGGGTCCATTCAGTCAGTCTGGGGCTTAGAATTTTAATTTTGGTTTACAGGCTCCAAGCCCCCAGCACATGCTCCACTCTCCCTTAGACTTTACACACAAGACACAGATTCAAAGATAAAGTACCAACTCCAGGGCAGATCTTACAAAAACATAAGATCTGATGGTTTTGCACTAAACCCCAAGACTAGGGGTCTGTTCATCTATGGCCGAGCCAGCCCTGCCCCCTTCCACCCCTGCCTGAGGCCACTAGCCGGCTAGGGACCACGCAAACCCATCCTGCTGTGGTCACCAGCTTTGGCCTCCCAGAGGACACTTGGACTCCATGGCCCTGGGTCCCGGTGTGGCTCCAGTGACTGTATATAAAAGGAGCTGTTGCCTTCATGAAGAGGGTGCGAGCTTTTTCTTTTTTTGGCGTAGAAGCAATCTGTCTATTTCACCTTTAGTTCAGGTCTTCCACCCCTGCTGCTGTTGGTGTTCCTTTCTTATTTCCCTTTACCCTGGATCTTTCATTTAATTCTTTGAAAATATGTTATTGGCGGGGCATGGTGGTGCACACCTGTAATTCCAGCACTTTGGGAGGCCGAGGCAAGTGAATCACTTGAACCCAGGAGTTTGAGACCAGCCTGGGAAACATAGTGAAATCCTGTCCCTACAAAACATACAAAAATTAGCCAAGCGTAGTGGTGCGCACCTGTAGCTCCAGCTACTCAGGAGGCCAACGCACGAGGATCACTTGAGCTCAGGATGTCAAGGCTGCAGTGAGCCAAGATTGCACCACTGCACTCCAGCCTGGGTGACAGAGCAAAATCCTGTCTCAAAAAAAAAAGGGGGGGGAAGAGAAGAAAATCTGTTATTGGTTTTTCTGTTGTTTGGACACTGGTTTATGCTCAGTGCTTCCAGGAATGACCCGCCTGCCCGTCTCGCCTTCATGTCTGCACCTGCCCTCCACTTATTTAAGGTTCTGCCTCTGGATTTTCACTTTTTATTCTTGTTCTTGCTCTCTCATGCTTTTTGCATTCATGGAATCATTGATTTTTACCCAAAATTTTGTGTGGTTATCTCCTTTTTTCAGTTTCTCACTTTGATATGTGAATTTCAAATTTATTTCAGCACATTGAGCTGATTTAACATTAACACAACATTTCCCTTATTTTATCCTAACAGCTTTTTTTTTTTTTTTTTTTTTTTTTTTTTTTTTTTTTTTTTTTTTTTTTTGAGACAAGATCTTGCTACATTGCCTAGACTGGAGTACAGTGGCGTGACCTTGGCTCACTGCTACCTCCACCCCCCAAGTTCAAGCAATTCTCCTGCCTCAGCCTCCTAAATAGCTGAGATGACAGGCATGTGCCACCACGCCCAGCTAATTTTTGTATTTTTAGTAGAGACAGGGTTTTGCCATGTTCCCCAGGCTGGTCTCAAACTCCTGACCTCAGGTGATCCACCCTCCTCAGCCCCCAAAGTGCTGGGATTTCAGATGTGCGCCCCTGCGCCCGGCCACTAAAATATTTGTTTCAATGTCTATTCCTAACAGATATAACAAAAAAAAAAAAAAGCCCTGAACTTCAGCAGCTTCGTGTGATGAACACTTATCTCTCACCTCCCCTTGCCCCCACCCCAATACTGATGTTCCTGGCGGTGGTGGCAGGGTGCTGTGCTCCACTCAGTCATTTAGGGATTCAGGATGTGGGGACTCTGCCGTCTTGCTGTGCAGCCCTAAGTCACACTGGATATGTAAACTAAAAATTAAATTTTAAGCCCCTCAACCAACTGAATGGGCCTCTCCTCTCAGCCAAGAGAGGACAGGGCATTCCAAATTAACCTGAAAACCAGTTCAGGCCATGATGGGAAGGGGGATCAGACATGCCTCATTTTACCCTTCCCCCTTTGGAATTCAGGCTCAGCTGACCAGCATTAACATTAAAACAGAGAAGACCTTCAGACTTTTTGTAGCAACAAGGCATCAAATTCCAGCCTGACTCTAGTACAGCATCACATGACAGATAGCAGGCCCTGAAAGAAAGTGAAGCGTTTTACCCCAAAATATATTTATTTGACGTATTTGTAAATACGCCTGCAAAGCTGTCTCTTGTGGGGAAAAATCTACATTCTGTAGACAATCCCTTCCCTTTCCAGGTCTTTTCCTGACCCAGGAGAGGTTTAACTAAGTCGGGCACCTTTTTTTTTTTTTTTTTTTTTTTTTTTTTTTTTGAGATGGAATCTCATTCTGTCGCCCAGGCTGGAGTGCAGTGGCACAATCTCGGCTCACTGCAACCTCTGCCTTCTGGGTTCAAGCAATTCTCCTGCCTCAGCCTCCCAGGTAGCCGGGACTACAGGTGCCCGCCACAACTCTTTTTTTTTTTTTTTTTTTTTTTAGTAGAGATGAGTTTTCACCATGTTGGCTGGGCTAATCTCGAACGCCTGACCTCAAATGATCCACTGGCCTTGGCCTCCCAAAGTGCTGGGATTACAGCTATGAGCCACCATGTCCAGCCACCCTTTTAAGTTTGATAAGAAACATTTACCATCTATTCTCTCTGAAGCCAGCTACCTGGAGATTTCATCTGCTTAACAAGAACCGTGGTCTCCCCAACCCCTTATCTTAAGCCAAACACTTCCTTCTATGGATTCCCAGTTTTTAGATAAACTCTTTTAACCTATCGGAAAATCTTTGAATCCACCCACCACCTGGAACCCCAACCCCCCATTTTCTTCTAATTGGCTGACTTTCTAGACCAAACCAATGTATATCTCACAGGTATTGATTGATGTCTTATGTCTTCCTAAAACATATGAAACCGAGCTGTAGCCCAGCCACCTTGGGCGCATGTTCTCAGAACCTTATGGAGCTGTGTCATGCCATGTCCTTAACCCTGGCAAAATAAACTTCTAAACTGACTGAGACCTGTCTCAGATACTTTTTGATTTACAATGTCAGCATTCAGGTGGTGGAATGGGAGGGAAGGGCTAAAACACAGCCCTTCCCACCTGCTCAGGACCCGAAGTGAACCATCGTTCCGGCTCCCAAGGGGGAGAACTCATCACGTGGCCCTACCCATGTGGCAAGCTGACTGGTTCAGGGGTCTAGTTAGTGTGGGTGTTGCTGCTGTTTATTTATCAGAGACTCTCAGGGCCCAGAGCAGAGCACACCCTCAAGATTCTGTGAGCCTGGACCTCATAACCCCACAGAGACACAAGGCCGTGCAGGAAGGGGGCTGGGGTAGGGCTATGTGGTGACTGAGAGCAGGAACCACCAGGACAGACAAGGCCTAATTACCTTGATGAGGCGCCTCTGCTAGCAGTAAGCTTTCATTTTCCTGTCTCACTTTTCCCTGAGGGAGGAATTAATGTGCATTCTTGGAAGGCAGAACAATTACTAACCCCTCTCCTCCTCCTCAGCTGAGGAAATTAAAATAATAACTTCAGTTGAGGAAAATTGGATTAAACTCCACCCCCATGGGATTCTTCTGTGGGTAATCTTCTTCCTGATCCAGGAGAGAATTAACTAAGAGTCTGGCACCTTTTTTTTTTTTTTTTTTTTTTTTTTGGTTTTATTTGTTTTGTTTTGTTTTTGAGACAAAGTCTGGCTCTATCACCCAGGATGGAGTGCAGTGGTGCCATCTCCGCTCATTGCGACCTCCGCCTTCTGGGCTCAAGTCATCCTACCACCTTGGCCTCCTGAGCAGCTGAGACTACAGGCATGCGCCAACACACCTGGTTAATTTTTGTTCTTTTTGTTGTTGTTGTTGTTGTTTAGAGATGGTGTTTCACCATGTTGTCCAGACTGGTCTCCAACTCGTGAGCTCAAGCAATCTGCCCACCACGGCCTCCCAAAGTGCTGGGATTACAGACGTAAGCCACCACGCCCAGCCAAGAGTCTGGCACATTTTAAAGTCTGATAAGAAACATTTACAGGCCGGGCGCGGTGGCTCAAGCCTGTAATCCCAGCACTTTGGGAGGCCGAGACGGGCGGATCACAAGGTCAG
>NW_016811248.1:613254-680276 GCF_001698545.2 Rhinopithecus bieti
CTGATATGACACCCACAATACTGCTATGACACCCACAAGATTGACACCTGCAAAACTGCTAAGACACCCTCAATATAGATATGACACGCATAATACTGATACGACACCCACAAGACTGATATGACACCCACAAGACTGAAATGACACCCACAAGGCTGATATGACACCCACAATACTGCTATGACACCCACAAGATTGACACCTGCAAAACTGCTAAGACACCCTCAATATAGATATGACACGCATAATACTGATACGACACCCACAAGACTGAAATGACACCCACAAGGCTGATATGACACCCGCAAGGCTGATCTGACACCCACAGTACTGCTATGATGCCCACAATCTAGGTATGACACCCATAATAGTGCTAGGACACCTGTAATGCTGTGATACCCACAATACAGATATGACACACGCAGATATGACACAGGTGTCTTATCAGACTTGCAAGTGTCATAGCTGTATTGCATAGCAGTCCTGCAGGTGTCATTTAAGTCTTGCAGGCGTCATTTCAATCTTGTGGGTGTCATATCTCTATTGTGGGTGTCATATCAGTCTTGTAGGTGTCATTTCAATCTTGTGGGTGTCATATCAATATTGTGGGTGTCATATCAGTATTGTGGGTGTCATTTCTGTATTGTGGATGTCATTTCAATCTTGTGGGTGTCATATCAATATTGTGGGTGTCATAACAGTATTGCGGGTGTCATAGCAGTGTTGTGGGTGTCATATCAGTATTGTGGGTATCATATCTGTATTTGTGGGTGTCAGCAGTATTGTGGGTGTCATTTCTGTCTTGAGGGTGTTATATCGGTATTTTTGGTATCATATCAGTGTTGTGGGTGTCATATCAGTGATGTAGTGTCATTATCAGTGATGTGAGTGTCATTTCAGTCTTGAGGGTGTCATTTCAGTTTGTGGGTATATCCGTATTGTGGGTGTCATCTCTGTCTTGAGGGTGTCCTATCTGTATTGTGGGTGTCATAGCAGTATTGCGATATCCTGATATATGCAAAGAATCTGGGCTGTGAATGGTTCATCAGAAATGCAAAAGACCCTGTTCTCTGGGCATCTGCAAGGTCCCTGAGCCTTCCTGGGGCCCCTCTCACAGCCGACCTGCACTGAAGGTGCTGGTGATTCTGAGAGCGAGAACGGGGCACCCGGAGGCAGCCTCGGGGAGGATTGCGTTTGCAGCAGGAAGAACCTTTTGACGCTGCTGCGGGCTGAGTTGTGTCCCCAGTAAAGACAAGTTCAAGTCCTAACCTCTGCAGCTGTGAATGTGACCTATTTTGGAAACAAGATCTTTGCAGATATCATCAAGTTAAGACGAGGTTCTTAGGGTGGGCCTTACTCCAACAGGACCCAGACACACGGGAGGAGCCGTGGGAAGATGCAGGCAGGGGTCAGAGGACTGCAGCCATGGGACAAGGAGCACCTGGAGCCACCAGAAGCTGGAAGGGACAGGAAGGGGCCTCCCGACAGCCTCCAGGGGGGCTGTGGCCCTGCTGACCACCTTGATTGCAGACTCCCGGCTCCTGAGACGGGGAGAGAATCAGTGTCTGTTGTTCAAGCCCCCAATCTGAGGCACTTTGTTACAGCAGCCCGGGGACGCCAGCACAGACAGTGGGAGGACTCGGGCCTGGCTGGGGCAGGGGTGAATGTGAGGACCACAAGGTGACCTGGAAAAGCAGGATCTCGGGGAACAAGCAAGCTGGACGAGGATGGAGGCTTGGCTGTGGGAGACCTCAGGTTCACCCTCACCTGAAGCTTGGCCTGGGGCAAGAAAAACAGCAGGAGGCACAAAAAGGAAGGCCGGTGGTCCCTCTGGAAACCTGTGATGGGAAAAGCAAGGGACACAGGGTCTGAGAGACAGGCTTAGAGGTCCAGCTCTGCCGGGAACGGGCTGTGCAGCCTTGGGTGGCTTACTCAGCCTCTCTGAGCCTGGGGTTTTCCAAGGGTGCTTCTTTCAAAGAGTGCAGATGGGCACAAAGGAAAACTGGGCCGTGTGTGTGGTGCGGTCAAGGCCCGAGTGAGTGCCCTGTGGCATGGGGCAGGGGTGGAAAGAGGAGACATGGTGGGGAAGTAGAAGGGAACCAGAGGAGGCGTGGAGGGAGGGGGTTCTCAGGGCGTGCTAGAGAAGGGGAAAGAGGGAGGGAAGGAGGAAAGAGGGAGGAGGGGGAGGGACACTCTTGACTCTCTCAAGAAAGAGGCAGCCAGCAAAGGCCCCACCGTGGAGCTGGGCCTGGCCTGTCTCATAAGCAACAGGCAGCTGCAAGGCCAAGATGGAGGCTGTGGGGTAAGAAGAGCTTTCAGGCAGGAAAGGGAACTGCTCCCAGGAGTGGGCATCCCAGCTGAGCAACGAAGCGACCAGGCAGGAGGCTGCACCGAGAATGGAGCCTCCAACCTATGCTGTATCCAGGGCAGGAGACTGAGGCCAGGGTCTGCAGCCAGCATTTGGCACCAGCAGTTATGGGGAGCCCACAGGTGCCTCAGAGACCAGGGAGAGGAGCCTTCTTCTCCCATCAGAGGAGCTGGAGTCCCAGGAGGGTGGAATGAACCCTGGCGTGTCCTTCTCCTGTCCCTCCACTGCTTGACTCTAGACTTAGGTGTAGTCCCAGGAAGTGTGCAGCAAACTGAGTGCCTAATGCCCCAGGCTTCAGGCAAAAGACACAGTAGGTGATGCCCCAAGACCCAGAAAGTACCAGAGACGCTCTAAACAGAGAGGGAGGGGAAATGGGGAAACCCACCCCATAAAGCTGAACCCCTGGGCTCACCTCCTGGTGGAACGTGCATGGATGTGATCCTAACCAGCACGCCGAAGACATTGGGAATGCAGCCAAGGGACTGGCCCTGGGTCGTGCCCACACAGGGCAAATCTCAATGCCGCTGCAGATGAAATCATTTTGAAAATGGAGCTGATATTGAAACCAAAACTCAGAGAAAGCTGATCAAAACCTGTGAGCTAGACTCAGCTGGATCAACTGCCTACAGAAACAGAAATATCAACGTTCTTCATAGGATTTATGGAGACCCAGAGTCTCAGAGTGTAAAATTCTTTCTTTCTTTCTTTGTTTTTTTTTTAGACAGTCTTGCTCTATCACCCAGGTTAGGGTGCAGTGACACATGTTGGCTCACTCTAACCTCCGCCTTCCAGGTTCAAGCGATTCTCTTGCCTCAGCCTCCTGAGTAGCTGGGATGACAGGCGTGCACCACCATGCCTGGCTAAAGTTTGTATTTTTAGTAGAGATGGGGTTTCACCATGTTGGCCAGGCTGATCTCGAACTCCTGACCTCAGGTGATCCACCCGCCTTGGCCTCCCAAAATGCTGGGATTACAGGCCTGAGCCACCGCGCCCAACCTCACAACATAAAATTTTAAATGTCCACCATGTAATCCATGATGATGTGGCCCAGGAAGACCCAGGAAACCCTTGGCTCATGTGGAAAAGACAATCAACAGTGCCTAGGTGACCCAGATGTTGGAATTCGCTCATGAAAACTTTAAAGCAAGTGTTGCAGAAGTAATCCAAGAAGAAGAGGTGAACACTATTGAGTGCAGAGGAAAGATAGGAGGTGTCAGCAAAGCAACAGAAGCTACAAAGAACCACATGAAACATTCAGAACTTTCAAATGAAGTAATCAGAAATGTGAAAGACCACTGTATGGGCTCAGTAGTCAACAGAAATGACACAGGAAGGGGTGAGTGAACTTGAAGATAGAGTAGTGGGCCAGGCATGGTGGTTCAAGCCTGCAATCCCAATACATCAAGAGGCTGAGGTGGGAGGATGCTTAAGGCCAGGAGTTTAAGACCAGCCTGGGCAACACAGCAAGACCCCACCTCTATAAAATAAAATAAAATAGCCTGGTGTGGTGGTGCATACCTGTAGACCCAGCTACTCTGGAGGCTGAGGCAGGAGAATCACTTAAGCCCAGGAATTCAAGGCTGCAGTGAGCTATGATTGTGCCACTGTGCTCTAGCCTGGTAAACAGAGCAGGGGACTGTCCCTTTAAAAAACAAAAAAAGAGGCCGGGCAGCGGTGGCTCAACAAGCCTGTAATCCCCAGCACTTTTGGAGGCCGAGACGGCCGGACATCACGAGGTCAGGCAGATCGAGACCATCGCTGGCTAACACTGGTGAAACCCCGTCTACTAATCAAAAACTACGGCCCGGGCGAGGTGGCGGGCCGCCTGTATCCCAGCTACTCGGCGAGGCCCTGAGGCAAGGAGAATGGCGTAAACCCGGGAGGCGGAGCTTCCGCAGCAGAGCGAGATCTGGCCACTGCACTCCAGTCGCGGGTGACAGAGCGAGACTTCCGCCTCAAAAAAATAAAAAAATAAAAATAAAAAACAAAAAAAGAAAGAAAGAAAGAAAAGAAAGCTAAAGCAATATAATTATTCAGCATGAACAGCAGTGAAGAAAAGATTAAAAAATGAACACAAAATCCAATTTCCCTCCTTTATTATTATTATTATTATTAATATTTTGAGATAGAGTTTTGCTCTTGTTGCCCAAGCTGAAGTGCAATGGTGCAATCTCAGCTCACTGCAACCTCTGTCTACCGGGTTCAAGCAATTCTCCCATCTCAGCCTCCTGAGTAGCTGGGATTACAGGCGTGTACCAATTTAGCTGGGATTACAGGTGCTCCCGGCTAATTTTTTGTATTTTTAGTAGAGATGGAATTTCACTATGTTGGCCAGGCTGGTCTCCAACTCCTGATCTCAAGTGATCTGCCCATCTCAGCTTCCCAAAGTGCTGGGATTACAGGCGTGAGCCACCACACCCAGCCACCAATGCCCCTTCTTGATAAAAATACTTGACAAACTAGGAATAGAAGGCAGCATCTCCAACCTGACAGAGTGTCTGCAAAACATCCACAACTAACTTCTACTCTTTTGTAAAAGACTGGGTGCTCTCCCAGTGAGAGCAAGTAGAAAGCAAGGCACCCATTCTCACTTTGGTTTACACTGACTAGAGGTCCTAGCCAGGGCAATTAAGCAAGAAAAAGAATTAGAAGACATGCAGACTGTAAAGGAAGAAGTAAAACTCCCAATTTGGAGATGACATAATCTTATATGTAGAAAATCCTAAAATATCTACAAAAAATCGTATTAGAGCCAATAAAAAGCTGAGCAAATTTGCAGGATGCAAAATCAATATACGAAGTCAGTAGGATTCCTGTACACAAGCAACAGACAATCCAAAAGTGGAATTGAGAAAAAATACCATCAATACCATCAAAAAGAATAAAATACTTAAAAAATTTAACCAAAGAAGTGCAAGACATATTCACTGAAAACTAGAAAACATTGTTGAAAGAAATTAAAGGAGATCTAAATAAATGGAAAGACATTCTGTATTCATAGATTAGAAGACTAGACTTCTTAGGATGCCCATACTCCTCAAACCAGTGTACAGAGTCAATACGGTTCCTATCAAAATTCCAGTGGTGTGCTGCACAGAATGAATAAGCTGATCCTAAAATTCATGTGAAATTGCAACAAAGCCCAACAGTCAAACAGTCTTTAAAAAAGAGCAACATTGGGGCCACATGTAGTGGCTCACGCCTCTAATCCCAGCACTTTGGGAGGCCAAGGCAGGTGGACTGCTTGAGATCAGGAGTTTGAGACCAGCCTGGGCAACATGGTGAAACCCTGTCTCTACAAAAAATATAAAAATTAGCCAACATGGTGATGCACAACTGTAATCCCAGCTACTCGGGTGGCTAAGGCAGGAGAATCGCTAGAACACGGGAGGTAGAGGTTGTGAGCTGAGATCACGCCACTTCACTCTAGCCTGGGCGACAGAGCAAGACTGTCTCAAAAAAAAAAAAAAAAAAAAAAAAAAAAAAAAAAAGCTGGGTGTGGTGGTGCACACCTGTAGTTCCAGCTCCTCAGGAGGCTGAGGTGAGACTGCTTGTGCCTGGGAGGTTGAGCCACTGCACTCCAGACTGGGCAACAAAATTGACAGTCCAGAAAGAAACCCATACAGCTATGGCCAAGTAACTTTGACAAGGGTAACATAATCATTTCATAAGAAAAAAAAAATTTTTTTAACAAATGGTGATTGAATGAGAGAACATTCACATGCAAAGAAGAATGAATGAGGACCCCTACCTCACATCACATACAAAGATGAACTCAAAACTCTCAAGTCCTAAATGTAACAGGTAAAACTATAAAACTCTTAGAAAGAAATATGGAGTAAATATTTGCAACCTTATATCAGGCAAGTTTCTCAGATATTAAACCAAAAGCAACAAAAGAAAAATTTAAATTGAACTTTATCAAAATGTAAAATTTTTGCTGCAAAAGACATTCTCAAGTAAGTGAAACAAGAACACACAGAATGAGATAAAATGTTTACAAATCATATATCTTATAAGGGTCCAGTATCCAGAATATATAAAGAGCTTTCACAAGTAAAGAAAAAAGGACAAATAATCCAATTAAAACATAAGGAAAGGATCTGAGTAGATATTTCCCTAAAGAAGATCTGCAAATGGCCAGTCAGCACACACTACAGCCTGAATGTTGAGGTCCCTGCCAAATTCATATGTGGGAACTTAACCTCCAAGATGGTGGTCTTAAGTGGTGGGCTCTTTGGAGGCCCTCTGTTCTCATGAATTTCCTTATAAAAAGGGTTTGAGTGGTAGGTTTGTTCCATCCACCTCTTCTGCCATGTGAGGGCATAGCAAGAAGTTACCATCTTCGATGCAGACAGTGGGCCCTCACCAGACACCAACTCTCCCGGTGCCCTGATCTTATATTCCTCATTTTCCAGAACTGTGAGAAACACATTTCTATTGTTTGTAAATTACCCAGTCTTAGGTATTCTGTTGTAGCCATAGGAACAGAATAAAACAGCACATGAAAGATGCTCGTGATCATGAGTCATTAGGGAAACACAAATCAAGAGCACAGTAAGATACCACTTCACATCTATTAGGACAGCTATAACCAAAACCAGAAAAACGAGTGTTGTCAAGGATATGGAGAGGTCGGAACTCTCATACACTGCTGGTGGGAATTTAAAATAACGCACCTAGCGTGGAAAACAGACTGGTAGTTCCTCAAAAACTTAAACATACAGTCGTGTGATGTCCTAGCAATTCTACTCCTAGGTATATGACTCAGTTCAAGAGAATTAAAAACATGTTTACATAAAAACTTGTGTACAGATATTCATAGTCAAAATAGCCAAACAAACGGAAACAAACATCCACCAACTAATGAACAGATAAAGAAGTGTTGTATGTGGCTGGGCGCGGTGGCCCATGCCTGTAATCCCAGCACTTTGGGAGGCTGAGGTGAGCACGTTGCTTGAGGTCAGGAGCTCAAGGCCAGCCTGGGCAACAAGGTAAGAACCTGTCTCCACAAAAATACAAAAATTAGCCAGGCGTGGTGGTGCACGCCTACAGTCCCAGCGCTTTGGGAGCCTGAGGTGGGCAGATCACTTGAGTCCAGGTGTTCAAGACCAGCCTGACCAACATGGCAAACTTCATCTCTACTAAAAATACAAAAATCAGCTGGGTGTGGTGGTATGCGCCTGTAGTCCCAGCTACTCGAGAGGCTGACGTAGGAAGATCCTGGGAGCCCAGGAAGTGGAGGCTGCGTGAGCTATGATCATGTCACTGCACTCCAGCCTAGGTGACAAAGCAAGACCCTGTCTCAATAAAATAAAATAAAAATAAAAATTATGGCATGTTCATATTCACACAATGAAACATTATTCAGCCATAAAAAGAAAGAAGTACTGATACATTTCACAGCATGGATTAATATGTGTGAAAGCTTATTAAGTGACAGAAGCCAGACACAAAAGACCACATCTAGGATTCCATTTCTATGAAATGTCCAGAATAAGCAAATCCACAGAGATGGAAATAGTTGAGTGGTTGCTGGGGGTGGGGTGGGGGAGGAAGGCCTGGGGAGGGACTGACAATTGGCACAGGCTTTCCCTTCGGGGTGGTGGAGCTGCCCTGGAATGGGGGAGTGATGATGGTTGTACAACACTGAGAATTTATCAAAACCCGCTAACACTTTAAAATGGATAAAAGAGTGACTTTGATGTTAGGAGAACTACATCTCAATTAAAAATACAATTAAAAAATAAAGACCTACGGGGTCACAATAAAACATCTAAAGTTTGTGCTCATCGGATTCTCAGAAGCTGAAGAGGAAGTGGGTGGTGCAGAAAAAAAGATATTGAAAGAAATAATGGCTGAAAATGTCCCATATGTGGCAAAAGACATAAATTGGAAACAAACCAAACAGGTGGGTAAACAAAGTAGGCAACACCTACAGCCCACAGAGACACTGCTCAGCTCCGAAAAGGAAGGGCCCTTGGCATGGGCAGCAATGCCAAGGGCACAGCCCGGCTACCTGGAACACTCCTGTAACAGCTGCTCTAAAGTCTCTGTCAGAGGATTTCCATGTATGTGGCATTCTCTTTTTCTTTTTTGTTTTCACTGAGACAGGGTCTCACTATGTTGCCCAGGCTGATCTCAAATTCCTGGGCTTAAGGGCTCCACCTGCTTCGGCCTCCCAAGGTGCTGGGACTACAGGTGTGAGCCTCCCCGCCCGGCCACATGGCATTCTCAACAAGGCAAAGCTGAAGTGACAGAGAGCAGGTCTTCAGTTGCTGGATGATGAGGGGTGGCATGGGGAGTTTCTCTGGGGTGACTCAGTGGTTGTGCGCCCTCACTGCGGTGGGGGGGTCACACAAATCCATACACCTGTTAAAACTCATAACACTGTGCACCGAAAAAGATATATTGATGGCATGATAATCTAAAAAGTAAAATACACAAATTAAAAAAAATTTTTTTTCAACCTAGGCTCAGGAAAAGACATCTTGGTGACCCCGAATTGAGAGAAGGTGGCAGATCATCACAGTTGGGATTCTGTTTTCACACACTCCACACGCGGAGGACTTTGCCTCTCACAAAGCCCAGTTCCACCATTTCCCAGCGCGTCCTTCACACCCGCCGGGTGAATAGGTGGGCAGAATTCTGCTCCCTGGTGAGGGCAGAGAGGCCCCTGGAGGCACAAAGAGGAGAGTGCCCAACACGCGACCACGTGTGGCCGTCTATGGCAGGGCAGGTTCTCTGCCTCCCACACTTGGCTTTTCCTGCACACACCTCATCTGCCTGGACAATCTCACTTTACCCATGCGGCCTGGGCTGCAGGAGGGCCTTGCCTGAGCTAAATAAGGAAGTCGGAGGGAGCACGGGTCCCTTTCCCGAGGGCACCACCAGGGAGCTGGGTTCGCAATGGAGACCCAGTTTCTCCAAACACCACCCTGGATCCATGATGTGTGGGCACCATGCTGGGGCCCAAGAAGGACTCAAACCCAAGCATTTCCCCCTCAAGCTGGGTGACCTACAGCAGCCATAGGCTCTCTCTGTGCCTCGGTTTCCTTAGCTATAAAAGTAGAAACAAGACATGAAGATACAGAAATAAGGAGACGTAAAGATCCCAGCTCATCGACTGACTCTCCCACTTCCCGTCTCTGAGATGGGCTGCACCCCGGACGCTCACACTTGAGCCTGTCGTCGGCCAGCAGGTCCCATGCACTGTTGGCAACACATGAGGAATGGTTCATTGCCGTTTACAATGTCCTCAGATTGTGAGCTGGTGCCAGAAGGAAAAGCGCCACACATGCTTTACTTGGCAGCAGTTATTCCTCTTAGTGATGTGGAGATGGTGCCGCCACGTCTTGCAATGGGTAGTGTCCAGGAGTGGAGGGCATGTGGTATTTATTTATTCTTGCAGCCTCCTACGAGCCACCTACTGTGCCGGCCTGGGGTGTAAAGAAGAAAGGCCACCCCTAGCCAGCCAGGAGATCGCAGCCCAGCAGGGTGGCCACACACGGATGATGCAATTTGCCCAAGCAGCGGGGAGGGGGAGCAAGGCCCATGGAGTCTGTCCCAAATACTTCCCATCTTGAGGCTGGGCTCCAGCTTCCACACCACTGGGGGCCTGGTTCTGCCGCAGCCCCTTCATCCCCGACACCAGCCCACGTGCTCCCCGGAAGCGCCCAGGCTCACCACCTCACTGCAGAGCTGCCCCTCTTGAGCCGTCAGTTTCGCCCCTAAAACAAGAGCCTGGGCAAGTTGATCTCCACAGGCCTCCGCGGCCCTCGTGGCCCAGGAACATAAATTTTCATTTCTTGTAAACTTGGAATATTTGGAATTCCACAAGTTGCCCCATTGAACTTTTCCAGAAATATTTCCCAAGCAGCAAATTCTTGGGCCTCCTTTGAAATGCATCTTCCTTCAATCCTGCTTCTCTACGCCCTTGACCTCCCCTGAGGCCCAGAAACTCCTGAGGTTCACTGGGAGGTCTTTTGAGTGGGTCTCCCTGAGGGGTCTTCATGAGAAGCTGTGAGCTTTCAACCCCCATGCCAGGGAGACCAGGGGGATGGGGCTCCATGGAGGTGGAATCTGAAGCTCATGTCACCCTGGAAACACCTCCTCCAGGAAGGCCTCCTGACCACCACCCCTTTTCCCAGCAGGGTTACTTGGGCCAGCACATGTCCAGCCATCTGTGGGAAGAACTAACCTACCCTAGGCCACCTGCAGTCCTTCTGAGTGTGACTAGCGTGTGGCTCTAAGCACATGAGACTCAGCGTGTGAACAGGTGTGTGCACACGCTCCAGCCAGGTGAGCCATCTCCCAAGGATGCACCTGGGTGATACTGCAAGGCCAGGCCACAAGAAAGTCTCCAAACACTCCGATTTTTGTACTTGTTGTGGGCCTGGAACACACATTTTGCAGACAGATCCCCATCTGTCAACTGTGCTGTGTCACCCTGTAGGGGTCCCTTAGCTCTGTGGCCAAAGGGCCCACTCCAGCAAGGTCACCACATCCCATTCAACCCCACATGCCCGGCACCCCAGGACAGGGAGGAATCAATGCCTGAGCGCGTGAGCCAGGAATAAGTACATGGAGGGGCGAACGGTGGGATGGAGCCGTCTTTTCCTCACCGATCTCGGGAAGTGTGGTGTGGGTTTGGATGCCAGCCCTCCGGTTCCTGTGTGGGAAGCGTTCTCCCTTCTGTGCTTTGTCTTTGCACCTTTCTTGTGGCACGATTCTGCATGCAGAGCATATAAAATCCTTTATGGCTTGAAGTCTTCATGTCCCAATTGAGAAATCATTCTCTTCTCTTCTTTTTTTGTGGAGATGGAGTCTCGCTCTGTGCTCTGTCACCACCCACAGCACAGGCTGGAGTGCAGTGGCACAATCTCGGCTCACTGCAGCCTCCACCTGCCGGGTTCAAGCGATTCTCCTATCTCAGCCTCCCGAGTAGCTGGGACTACAGGTGCGTGCCACCACACCCGGCTAACTTTGTATTTTTAGTACAGACAGGGTTTCACCATGTTGGCCAGGCTGGTCTCGAACTCCTAGGCTCAAGTGACCTGTCTTGGCCTCCCAAAGTGTTAGGATTACATGCGTGAGCCACCGCACCCAACCCTTCTTAACATTTTTCAGTTTTGCTTTTCACATTTAGATCCCTGATCCCCTCAAGTTTGTTTTGTGCGTGGCGTAAAATACAGCTGAAACGTTTTCATTGTCCATACAGACAGGCAGTGACTCCAGCCCCATTTCTGGAAGTATCTGCCCTTTCCACACCAAATGCCGTGGAAAAGCCACGGCCACTGTCTGGCGAGGAACCTGGCATGCTCTCCCTCACCTCCTCCGCTGGCCAACTCCTGTTCATTCCTCAGTACCCAGTGGTGTGCTCAAGCCTCCAGGAATGTCCGAGTTTGGTGCCTCTTCTGGGCTGCCACTAGCTCTCTGCTCCCATCTGTCAACAGCAGAAAAGAAGTGGACAAGCAGTCCAACCCCCTGGGATCAGCTGTCAGAGGCTGGAGCTGCTTCTCTTATAGCTGTGTGACTTTGGACACATTCCTTGGCTCCTCCAAGCTCAGTTTCCTTGTCTACAAAGACAAAACAAAGATTTTAATGTGTGTCACAAAGTTTGTGGCAAATATTAAGCAAAATCATCTTTATAAGCTTTCTGGCCTATCAGGAGGTCTTTAGAAATTATTGCTATTGTGGCTCCAGTGCCACTTGCAGAAGTGAGTGCAACCTCTTTCCTTGGCTGCTTCCCCACAAGACCAAGCACTACCTGGGCATAGGAGCTGGGGCTGCCCCCAGGCCTGCCCGTGGGGACTTTGGTTTGCTGAACTGGGTGTACACAGCCCTGGACAAAGGCGGGAAGAAGGGAGGGTGCCACGACGGCCATCAATGGGGAGAGGAACATCGAGAAGACAGAGCAGCCTCGGGCTTGGCATGAAAAGGGAGTTCCAGTCCACGTGGCCACCTCGTCCCTTCCAGGCATTCCTTTCACAGTGGAAAATCAGCCCTGGCACCCTCCTGACTGGAGGCACAAAGCCCTGGCAAGTTCTGTGAGGACTTCTCCAGATGGCCCGGGAAGGCCTTGGTCGCATTCTGGCTAAACACTCTCTGGCCAGCCTCGGCAGCCCTGAACCGGGCACAGAGTGGGGAGCGGCTCAGCGCAGTTGCTGGGAACAGGAGTCCTCCCCTTGGCACCACCCTGACCTCCCTCTAATCCCCACCTCCCTGTTGCCCCACCAGGGACACAGCCGAGCAGGCTCAACACTGACATCTCAGCCTTCGATGTCCTCTCTCCAACTAAAAGTCAAAACAGGAAGCTTGAAGTGTTTAAAACCCATCAGTTTTCTCAACAGGGCCTCCCCAGGCCATCTCAGTGTCCAGCCCTGTGATAAAAGCAGGAGGTGAGAGAGGATGGAGACCCTACCCTGCCCTCCCTTTGGGGCCAGCGACCCAAGTCCTGGTTCCTCCTCTCTTTCTCCTTCAACATATTTGGTATGTGGTGCCCATTTTCAAAGTGACAATCTGGCTGCCAGAGCTCCAACACCATCCCTAATACCTCCCTTTGCCCCTTGTACAACCCCACACCCAAGGAAGCCCGGGCACCTTCCCTAACTAAGCCCCAGAGGATGGTTTTCGTTCCTCTGTTCTATAGATGGGGAAACTGAGGCCCTGAGAAACGGTGCTTGGCCCAAGGTCACTCACAAATTTGGTGGCCAAGCAGGGCAACCATGCCAGCCACTCTTCCCAACCAGAGGTCCTGCCATTGCATCATTTTTGGTTCTTTGAAGATGATGTTTAGGGAGATTGACCAGGTGGACCCAAGACCACCCAGTAAGTGGCTGAATGAGTCATCTCAGGGTAAGTGTGCCAGGTGCCACTGAACCCCCCGGAACATGACTGGGTGTGGTCTTACTTATCATGAGTGATCTCTCATTCACCCCACAGGTTTGCTCCACCCTGACCCAGACCAGAGCAGAGTTGCAGGTGGGGTACCCCGAGAAGGTTCCTTTTGTCTTCCTAGAGCAGGGCTTCAGTACCTGACACTGCTGACTCACGTTCCCATCTCCCAGAGTGAGGGATCTCACACGCACATGCACGTGCACGCACAAACACAGACACGCATGCACACTCTGGAAGAAGCAGGGCTGTGGGATTTTGCATGGAGGCATCTTGCACCTGGGAACGAACGACGCTAATTCCACAGGTGCTCACTAAGTGCCTCCTGGGCTCAGACTCCTGGGCCCTTGGGAGCATGAGTGTTGGGCACAGGGCTGGCCCGATGGCACCGCTGACCAGGAGGGGGTTGACAGCCCCTGGGATGGCAGCCAACTTGCCCTTCTCCTCAACTGAGATAATGCTGGGACAGAAAAGAAGATTTCGAGGCAAATGACACCCCATGCATGGCACATCCCACCCCACCTTCAGATGATCAGAGTCAGAGAGAATGGGAGAAAACATTAGATGAAGCTGCAGCTGTCTCCCTGTCTCCCTGCACCCCTGCCCATTTGACAGGGGCAGCCCAGGAGTCCCAGTCACACCTCTGCGGCAAGGAGAAGCCCAGCAGCTTTCCACCCTCCCTTCTGCCCTAATGCCAACTGCAGCCTGGATGGACAGAATCGCTTCCTTAAGGAGTGCCGGCGCAGAGAAAGGTCACTTTCAAAATAGAGAGATTCTAGAATGAGCCTCCGTTCTTGGGAGTCACAGTTTCCTTCTCAGCCAAAAGAGCAAAAGCAGTTCCCCAGGCACCCGCCCTCTCTTGTCCGTGCCAGAAGTTTGTGCCTCATGCAAACTCGAGAGAAATGGGCGCCTCCCAGCCATGGCCCACTGCTGACGTGGCCTCAAGTCTGAGCCACCACAGGGAGAACTGGGACCTTCCAGAGCTTGTGCAAGAAGAAGCTGGTCATGCCAAAGTGTCAGGCCCTGCCCTGGCCAGAGGGACTGGGCTCCAGCAGGCGTGCCTTTGCAGAGGGACTGGGCTCAGGCAGGGATGCTTTTGGGGGCCCTCTGAGTGAGGGGCTGGAGGTGGAGCAGGAGAGGCCCTTGACTGGGGCTGGTCCTCTCATGCTGTCACTCAGCTCCAGGGGTACGCAGACCCCACAGGGCCACACCCAAAGCTACCTCACCGGCCCCACCCCACCCTCCCTCCTCGAAAGCCAGGAGGTGCCATCCCAGCACCCATGCTGTGCAGGCAAGGACAGGAAGGGCCTAGCGCAGGGTACTCAGGTGCACGGGCAAGGCCGGGTACCAGGTCAGGTGTGTCTGACCCCAGAGCTGCTGTCTTCTCTCCTGCATGCCCTACCCTCCCCCAACCACAGCCTCATGGGGCCAAAGACAGACTCCTTGAAAGGGCATAACACCCAGCCAGTTATCAAGGTCAGAGCACTCAGGACAACTAAGCTGGAAGGACCCTAGAGCCACATGGCCTGTGTGCAGGTCTCAGATGAGGACCCAGAGGCCCAGAGAGGACAGGACTCCCTCAGCCTCACATGGCAGGTTGAGGAACAGAGTCTGGACATGCCTGCTGCCTGCTTCTGAACCCTGGAGACCTCGAGCTCCCTATCAGACGGCTGCTGTTTCCTCTGCCCCGCCTCCCTCTTTGGCTCCCTGGCCTGAAGGCAGGACAGGAACCTCAGGAGGGCCCTGTCTTGACATGCCATGATCACCACTAGATACACATGAATTTTTCAAATAAATTTCTGGGTGAATCATTGTACCAGGAAACCTCAAAAACTGCCTGTGTCTCCTGGAGGCTTCTGTCCTCTGTCTGGTCCAACAGCTGCCTGCAGTCTCCTTTCTTAAAAACTTGTAAATAATTCATTTGGCTGACGGGGCTGTCGACGACTATGCCAGTGCCTGCTGCAGCCCCAGCACCTGGAACCCCAAGCCCAGTGAAGGCCTCTGGCTGTTAAAATCAGCGCTGAGTCCTTAGCTCCTCCTTCAAGTCCATTCTCTTCCCAGACACTCATGAACTGGGCAATAGAGTATGGCCCTCATGAGGCCCCATCTGCACACCAATCGTTCATTTGGGGTTTCAAATCAGCCAGAAGAGATGCAAGAAGCTTGTTCAGGTTAGGCTGTTACAAGGTTACACTGTTACAACCATACATCATTGCCAAGGCTATATTGCTCATGAGAAGATGGGAAGGACTCTAACAACCCTCTCTGATGAGTTCTGGGCTGCTGGTGGTGTTGTTTTTGTTGTTTTGTTTTTTGAGACAGGGTCTTGCTCTGTTAACAGCCCAGGCTGTGCAATGGTGTGATTTTGGCTCACTGCAGCCTCAATCTCTTGGACTCAGGCTCTTCTACCTCAGCCTCCTGAATAGCTGGGACCACAAACACCCACCAGCATGCCCAGATAATTTTCTTTATTCTTGGTAGAAATGGGTTCTCACTATGTTGCCCAGGCTGGTCTTGAACTCCTGGCCTCAAGCCATCCTCCCACCTTGACCTCCCAAAGTGCTGAGATGACAGGCATGAGCTACTGCACCTGCCCTGGGCTGGGGTGAGGTTTCTAAGGGATTGGTGAAGTGTGAGGAGCTGGAGAATTGGGCTTGTTGATTGGTCAGGTCAGGGAAGGGAGATGACGCCATCAGTATCTGGGACTGCGTTCTTGGGTGAGTCAGCTCCTCCGGGGTCCTCAGGCCAGCTGGTGTCAGGAGTGTCCTTGGCACACAGGGTCTGAAGGGTAGCTCAGGGGAAAACACATTCCCAGTGCTCAGGTTGTTGTCTGCAGAGCAGTCGAGGGGACGATGGTCTTGTGGCCGGGCCTGCGTGACTCCGGGGCCATAGCAGCAGATGGGCACCAGGCGGTGGGTTAGAGCGTGGCCGCCCAGGGACGAGCACAGAGAGGCGCCGTGCTGGGTTCATTTCTGTTTCCCCCCGCATTCTTCCCTGGTTAATTTTATGAAGTTTATAGGGATAGTTTCAGACCCCCAGCATACAGCTGGGCAGAACTTCCATCTTGTCATGGGGGAGCCACCACGGACAACTATCTCACTCCCAGGAATGCAGGCACTCAAAGGAGGGTGTCACAGAGAGGCACGGAGAGCCTGGTGAGCTCGTCCAATATTTTCAGGCACTTCCCATTTCTTACTGGACTATAACAGACATGAAGACGTACAGGTGTCATCAGAGGACAGCTTGATGGACTTTCACCAAGTGGCCAGAGCCCTGAACCAGCCCCATGTCACCCCCCATTGGGGAGGGAACGTTTGAGCGGAGGCTGAGGGCATTGGGAGTGAGCCATGTTAGTGTCTGGGAAGAGAATATTTGGGCAGAGGGGCCAGCCTGCTCCTCGGCCAGGAGCACCCCAACCCCTGGCCCAGCTCCCCCCTCCCTGCTCCGCCTCCTGCATGGCCCTCAGGCCATCCCAGGGGTCACATCCCCCTGAAAGCCTTTCCCGACTCACCTGATTCAGGTTGGGTAAGGCACTCCTCTGGGCTCCCACAGCCCTGGCCCCGCCCCTGGTGGCACTTGCTGTCCCCCTGTCTCCGTTAGGCTGGGAGCAGCTTGGGAGCAGGGACAGTGTCTGCTCAGGTAATGCTGTGGATGCCAACCACTCTCATCATTCTACGGGCCTGCTGCAGGGGAGAAGCCAGGACAGGCCTTCACCACTGCCCTTCGCTGGACCGTGAGTTCCCAGTGCTCAGCCTGAATCTTCCATGACCATTTCCTCCAAGCCCAGAACAGGACCCAGAACAAACTGGGTGGTAAATAAATAAGTGAAGCAAGGGGCATTGGCTCACATCTGTAATCCCAGCACTTCAGAAGGCCAAGGCGGGAGGATTGCTTGAGCTCAGGAGTTCGAGACCAGCCTGGGCAGCATGGTGAATTCTTGTCTCTACAAAAAACTACAAAAATTAGCTGGATGTGGTGGTAGACGCTTGTAGTCCCAGCTCCCTGGAAGGCTGAGTTGGGAGAATCACTTGAGCCCGGGAGGTGGAGGTTACAGTAAGCTGAGATCATGCCACTGCACACCAGTCTGGGTGACAGAGTGAGACTTTGTCTCAAGATAATAATAGTAATAAAAAAAGATAATAATAGTAATAATAAGTAAATGAATTGAATGGTGCCCCGCCAAGTGCCCAGTGCATGTGGGACAGGCATCACGCTGCGGCTTCACACCCTGTCTCCTCCCAACATGCCTGCCATACAGTGCTCCCCCGACAACCGGGTCCCAGATCAGAAATTGTAGAACATGACCCCACTCTGAGGTCCCCTGCTATCGCCTCAAAGGATGAGGGTAGCCACCGTTTCACCCTCCATCCCCACAGATGCTCCCGACTGGCTGGAGGGTTGAGTAAAAGGTAGTGCCCACAGTGGCTCACGTCTGTCATCCCAGAACATTGGGAGGACAAGGTGGGTGGATCGCCTGAGGTCAGAAGTTTGAGACCAGCCTGACCAACGTGGTGAAATCCCATCTCTACTAAAAAAAAAATACAAAAATTAGCCGGGTATGTTGGCGGGTGCCTGTAATCCCAGCTACTCAGGAGGCTGCGGTTGCAGTGAGCCAAGATAGCACCACTGCACTCCAGCCTAAGCAAAAGAACGAGACTTTGTCTCAAAAAAAAAAAAAAAAAAAAAAAAAAAGTTGGAGCCCAGGCCTGGTCCCATGGGTGCAGCATCTACTTGGCTTCTTGGCAGTGATATGTGCCAGGTGCCTTGTGTGGAGCTGGCTCATCCCTGCTCACCTAAGCCTCTGTTGCATGTGTGGACCACATGTAGTGCCTCCACTCCATGTGGATGGGTGCGTGGTGGCTTCCAGTGGGCTGGACCTGTACTTCAGTGCACATATGTGTGTGCTTCAGTTGGGGGTTTCACCAGGAGTGGGAACGCCTGGGTGCAGCATGACTGATGCTGCTAGATGGTTTGGGTTCAAACCAAGTGGTTCAAAGCATTGAACCAATCCTTTCCCACCAGCCCTACCCAAGAGTTCTGGCTGCTCCACAAAGCACTTGCAGGCATCTGCCTGGAGGGTTTCAGGCACCCTGGTGGGTGTGTAGTGACCTGGCATGGTTGTGCCAATCCTCATTTCCCTGATGGCTGATCAAGATGAGACACCTTTCCATGTTTATTAATGATCTGAATATGCTCTTTTGTGATGTGTCTTTTTAAAAGTCCTTTATCCATTTTTATGTTTGATCTGCCATTTTCTTATTGATTTGTAGTGATTCTTGATATATTCTAGGTTCCAATTATTTGTCAGGTCTATGTACTGTTAAGATCCTCTCCTGCTCTTTTACATCTGTTCCTTCTCCATGGTGGCTTTTGATGAGCTTGACATTTTTCATTCTATTATGGTCTGACTTATCCATTTTCACCTTCATGATTAGACTTTATGTTTCCTGGTTGATATGGTTTGGCTGTGTTCCCACCCAAATCTCATCTGGATTTGTAACTCCCACATTTCCCATGCGTCGTGGGAGGAGTCCAGTGGGAGGTGATTGAATGATGGGGGCCAGTCTTTCTTGCACTGTTCTTGTGATAGTGAATGAGTTCACGAGATCTGATGGTTCTAAAAAATGGGAGTTTCCCCGCACAAGCTCTCTTTTTGCCTGCTGCCATCCATGTAAGATGTGACTTGCTCCTCCTTGCCTTCCGCCATGATTGTGAGGTCTCCATAGCCATGTGGAACTGTGAGTCCAATAAACCTCTTTCTTTTGTAAATTGCCCAGTCTCAGGTATTTCTTTATCCTGAGGTCAGGAGTTCGAGACCAGCCTGACCAACATGCTAAAATCCTGTCTCTAAAATGCAAAAATTAGCTAGGCATGGTGGCGGGCACCTGTAATCCCAGCTACTGAAATTACAGTCTGAGACAGAAGAATTGGTTGAACCCAGGAGACGGAGGTTGCAGTGAGCCAAGATTGTGGCACTGCACTCCAGCCTGGGTGAGAGAGTCACACTCTGTCTCAAATAAAATACATTTATTTTCATTTTTAGAGGAGATTTATTCGAGAAACATAAAAACGAAATGGAACACCTCACTGGCTACTTTACACAATAAAATAGGCAGTACTAACAGACATATTTTTGCAAGCATAGCTACTCGGTGATGAGCAGACAAACCGTATTCATGAAGAAATTCCTGAGACAACAGCAGTCATTTGAAAACCCATGATGGACACCCCACATCTTGTGATGAGATTGATCAGAAACTGATGGGTCAGCACTGCACACACAGCTGCCCAAAGGGCCAAGATCTCGAGAAATTTACCTTTCATAAATGCAGGCATACAAAAAGGACATCTCTTCATTTATTGAGGACGTTTCAACGATTTTATGTACACACACAATGCTTACACATAAAGCTAATGTTGTGATAATGCATTTTCATGGAGTCAAATTTGTAAAAAATGCATACAACAAATTAGAACTCTCAAAGTCTTTACACAATTTATGCCTCCCATACTGGAAATTATGCAAAGATGAAATACATAGCATAGCAAATTGTAAAACATAATGTTGACAATTAAAAACAATGGGGCCAGGCGTGGTGGCTCACGCCTGTAATCCCAACACTTTGGGAGGCCGAGGTGGGTGGATCACTTGAGGTCAGGAGTTCAAGACCAGCCTGGTCAATATGGTGAAATCCTGTCTCTACTAAAAATACAAAAATTAGCTAGGCATAATAGCGGGTGCCTGTAGCCCCAGCTACTCAGGAGGCTGAGGCAGGAGAATCGCTTGAACCTGGGAAGCAGAGGGTGCAGTGAACTGAGATCTGCACTCCATCCTGGGTGACAGAGTGAGACTCTGTCTTCAAAATACTACTACTACTACTACTAATAATAATAATAATAACAGGAAAACAACAACAACAAAACGAAAACTAAAAAGAGAATTCAACACATGACCAAGTGTATTAAAGGGATCCATTGCAGGGATAGATTGGGGCAACTGCACAGAGATGGTCCAGAAGAGCTGGCAAACTTTCATGATCATTGATTATTTTTGAAGTTTCTCATCTCAATGAATAGTTGCTTCTCATCCTTTAGGACAGGACTCCGCTAGAATTTCATCAGTTGGAAGAAATGCTAGTGCAGGCAAATGATGCAGTTTTAAACCAAAGTTTTTGTCACTACCATATGCCTGGCCAATCCACTCATCTGGATTTTTTTTGCCAAATGCATTGGGCTGAATGGAAAAAAACAAACTTTATTGCTAACACCTTGAAATGCGCTTTTAGAAGCCTTGATTGAACCTAATTTCAAATCTGTCATTATGGTTTAGGGATCCAATCAGATGTTAGGGATTTTAGACTTTAGGGATTTTGATCTTTCAGGATTTTGGCACTCTGGATCCTGGCTTTTGGGATTGTGTCTTCTGGGATAATGACCAGCACCAAGCTAGGATAACCTCCCCATCTCAAGATCCAAAATCACTTCTGCAAAGTCTCCATTCCATGTAAGGTCATAGGTACCAGTTTTAGAGATTAAGAGGTGGGCATTTTGCGGGGGGTGGGGGGCGGGGGGCATTATCCTGACTCCCAGTCAGTGAAGTTGCAAGTGCAGACCACCACAGAGAAGGGAGGCACCCCCATAACCAACCCTCAGGATTGAAGTGCTCTTAACACTTTCAGGCCTGTCCCTCTGGATGTTTTTCAGACTGTGTGTGTTTTCAGGAATGGGCCCGCACACTTCTGTAACTCGCTGTTATTACAGCTCAGGGAACTCTGGGCGTCTGCCACATCGCTAAGCACAGACCCTCCCCCCATGCTGCCACAAGGCTGCCTGGGGTTCTGCTGGACCAGATTGGAGTAACCAGTTTCCCACGGGGCCGCCAGGCTGTTCCTGACCTTCTGTGCCACGCACAATGGCAGGGAGCATGCTCCTGGCCCAACTCCACACTTGCCCTTCACCAGTGGGACCCCGGTGCCAGCTCATTCCCCAGGACGCCTCAGGACAGCCTCAGCTTCTCTCCATCCTCATTGGGTGATGATGGTCACTGCTGGTCACTGCCGTGGGTGTTCAGCACGGGAGGAGGGGTGTGGAGCAGTGACGGCCCTGAGGCAGACCCAGGGACTTGGGGAGCCCTGTGCCCCCTCCACCCCACGACTCCCTCCTTGGCCTCCATGTGCTAGAGCCCCAGGGCAGCCCCTCAGCTTCTCCCACCAGCTCCACCCTGCTGTCCCATGGGCACCTCACACCCAACACATCTAAACCAAATGCTTTCTCCTTCCCTGGCCCTCTTCCCCTAATACCCCTGAGGTCCATGCTTCTCTCTCCGACCACATCCTGGTGGTCTCTTCCCCTCCCACCACTCCAGTTGCCATCGGGGTCAGCAGAATAATTCCCCTCACCCAAGATATCCCAGTACAAACCTCCAGGACCTGTGACTATGTCAGGTTGCATGGACAATGCAGGCATGCAGGCCTGAAGGCATGAAGGCAGCTCACCGGCTGACCTTGGAGGGAGGCCACCTGGATTGGCGGGTGAGCCATGTGATCACAGGGGCCTTCAGTGTGGAGGGAGGGCCAGAAGCAGAGCCCCATTGAAGGGGAACATGGCTGTGGAAGGTCAGAGGACACACCGTGGCCCGCTCTGAGATGGAGGAGGGGCCCCTAGCCCAGGAACGCGGGAGGCTTCTCGGAGCTGGAAAAGGCAGGGAACGGATTCTTCTCTGGAGCCTCCAGGAGGACACAGCCCTGCCGACACCTTGACTTCGGCCTGCAGGATCTGGATAACCAAGTCCAGTGAGAACTGGTCATGTGTCTGGGCATTCCCACCACTGTCCTTGTATTTGGATAGCTGCAAACAGAAGCAGGCACCTCCACGGCGTTGCTCCCCGTGTCATCCAGCCCGGATTCTCCGCCTGGACTGCAGACACAGGACCCAACCTCCCTTTAACATCCCACGGGTGGAGCAAATAAACCAACCCAACACCCACCCCCACCTGGCCACCCCTTTTGGTCACACCCAGGGGAATCAAAACTGAACCGCCAAGACCCCGTGTGGGGGGCAAAACAGTAGCGTCCCGACACCAGAGCAACACCTACCCTCTCCGCTGTCCCCTGTGACCTCGCTGTGTCTACAACCGGGGGGGCTGTGTCCCTCCTGCAACGTGGAGATGCGCTGGATCACCATAAGGCCTCCTTTGAAAAGCGGACGTGGGGCAGACTCCAGCACTGGGCCCCTTTCTGGTTGTGGGCCTGCAAGCCGGCTCCCAAGCCCTCATCTCATTTGGAAATGGAACAAACACCAACCCAGAGGAAACTGCTGGTCCCTGACCAGGCCCTTTCAGCCACGCCCTCCCAGCAGCTTTGAGCGGCCCCTGAGGGAAAGCTGCCCACATCAGTGCTGCCCTGGCCGGGGTTGGGCAGGAGCAACTTCTAGGCACACCCCAGTCTCACATCGAGAACCCCACTCACCCCTTCTAGGAAACCTTGCCCAAGCCTGGGCCTGCTCACACACGCGCCTTGGCTGCCCTCCCAGCACCTTCCACAGCTGCCACCGCAACTGCCACCCGGGCAGCCGCCTCTTACACATGAGGGGGCGGGAGGGCCAGAGGAATCAGCCACTTTCGCAGTGCCCCTCCCTCCCTCCTTCCCCCCTTCCCTCCCTCCTCCCTTTCCTCTCCTCCTCGACCCCTCCCTCTTTTCCCTAACTCACCCTCCTCCCTTCCTCCTCCCTCCTCCCTCTTCAGGGGGCGCAGGAAGGAACTCTTAAAGCCCATCGCATTTTTGCAATAAATCGGGTGTTTTTGTTTACAAAAAAGGCATGTACAAAATCTCAGACACTTGTTTCTATTCTCAGTTCATAAGTAACTCCCAGTGTTATCTGTCATCTGCTCAAGAGAGGGTTGACGGCTGGGCCCTCTCCGGGTCCTGCCAGCTGCTGGCCCTCCAGGTCAGCGGCCAGGATGGTGCATGAGGCTGGGCTGGTCAGTGGCAGAGCTAAGAAGAGGAAGGGGGCCCCAAAGTAGGTGGCGGCAGGAGGAGGAGGAAGGCAGCCAAGGACACAGAAGAGACACTTGCTCGGACAGGGGCGTTCTCTCACTTCACAGGTGAGCATCTGTAAAGGAAGGGAAGGGTCTCACCCCAAACCCGACAGACCAAAGCCTTGGGATCTATCAGCGAACATGGGGTTGTGTTTGTGGGCTCAGGGGAGGTGCAGGCAGCCAGCACCTCACACTCGCGGGGGCCTGCAGCCACGGTCGGTCAGCCAGACCCTGGCCATGAAGGCTGAGGCTGGGGTCCCTTCCATCCAGTCCCATGGACACTTCCGAATGTCTGCACCACTCAGAGGTGACTCCGAGCAGACACCAGTTTCAAGTCCGCAGCCCAGCAGCAGGGGCGTGGTGGCCAGGCCCGGCTAGGGGTCACTGGGGAGAGGGCTTGGAGACTCCTGTGGGCTCCCCAGGCCCAAGCAATAACCCACACAACAGACACAACCCATGGCACCCAGACCCACCCACAGGGCCCCAGCAGATCAAGCTCCAGCCGCAGCCCCTGCTAATAACAAAGTCAGTCCTTAAAGTCCCTTCTCACCCTCCCAAAGCCACAAGAAATTGCCCAGGGGCTGCCTTGGGACCCCACACGGACACCTGAGCTGCAAAACCTGCGAGATGTGAGACTGGGTATGGTGTCTCATGCCTGTAATCCCAGCACTCTGGGAGGCCGAGATGGGCAGATTACCTGAGGTCAGGAGTTCGAGACCAGTACGGGCAATGTGGTAAAACCCCATCTCTACTACAAATACAAAAATTAGCTGGGCATGGTGGTGGGCACCTGTAATCCCAGCTACTCGGGAAGCTGAGGCAGGAGAATCACTTGAACCCAGGAGCCGGAGGTTGCAGTGAGCCGAGATTGCACCATCGCACTCCAGCCTGGGAAACAAGAGCAAAACTCCATCTCAAAAAAAAAAAAAAAACCTGCCGGATATGAGGCCACACCTAAGCTTCCCAGGGGCCTGGACTTTCTGGGCTCAAGGCTCTGCCTGCCTGCCGGATCTGTCACTGGGGGGAATGGGGCAGGGGTAAAGAGCAGGGCTGGAAAACACACTGGGCCTCCTCAGGTTTCCTTGTTCCTGGACTCCTGTCTGTACATGAGCGACAGCCCTGCCTCCAGGTGCACCTGGGCAGGACCAAGGATCCAGAAAGCTTGCCTTGTTTGAACATTTTTTTTTTTTTTTTTTTTTGGAGATGGATCTCACTCTGCTCGCCCAGGCTGGAGTGCAGGGCCGGATCTCAAGCTCACTGCAAGCTCTGCCTCCCGGGTTTATGCCCATTCTCCTGCCCCTCAGCAACATCCCGAGTACTGGGGACCTACAGGCGCCTGCCACCTTGCCCAGCTAGTTTTTTGTATTTTTAGTAGAGACGGGGTTTCACCGGTTAGCCAGGATTGGTCTCGATCTCCTGACCTCGTGATCCGGCCCGGTCTCGGCCTCCCAAAGTTGCTGGGATTACAGGCTTGAGCCACCCGCCCCGCCGGCCGTTGAACATTTTTGAATGCGAGTTGCAGAAATGAATTCTGCTTCAGCCAGGAAAGAAAAAAAACAGAAGGAGAAAGAGGAGAAAGGAAAGTTAGGGGAAAGAGAGGGCGAGGGAGATGGCCAGGATGCCTCCCAGAACCCACAGGTAGGGATGCACACTGAGCCTCAGGAATGCCCAGATCAGGCGCTGCCTAAGGATGGAGTGTTTCTGGCATGCAGCCTCCTCTCCCGGGGTTCAGCCATGTCCTCTGGGTACAGTGTTACTCAGCAAATAATTTTCACTGGCATGCGATTCGTGCGGTTCTAAAAACTATCAGCCATCCCTCAAACACACTTGTCCCTTTCTTCGTTCACTTCCCTAGTGGGACACAGCCCTGGCTCCGCCTGCGTCAGCGGGCACCCATGCTTGTGGGCACATCCTCTGCTGTTACCCAGGCTAGACCAGGGCGTGAGGTGGAGGGAAAGAGCCCCCAGTGCCTGCTCGGTGCTGGCCACGCTTCTGCAGGGAACAGAGCCCCATCCAGCTGTGGGGGCTCAGAGCTGGGAAGCCCTGAGAGGCGCTTGCTGGCCTCCAGGCCCAGGCCAGGTGGGAACCTGCTGTGGTCACAGGCCTCCTCGTCCCACCAGGTGGCAGCTGACTCCCTGTGCGCCGACAGCTTCATTCCAGTGGGGAAGCTCCATCCCAGGCGGGTCTGATGACAATTCCACCCGCGCTACCTCCAGGAAGCTCTGCTGATGAGGTTCCCGTGGCCCTGCCTGTTGCAGGCAGCTGACTGAGGGCCGGCGGCCTGGCCAGCCCAGCTCACCAAGCAGCATTTCTTACTTGGAGCACGGGAGAGCTGGAGTTGTGTTTTATATTTGTGCCAAGAAATGGCTCCAAGCACTGCAGACGTGGGCTCTGGCGGAGGCTCCAACAGGGCAGGCCACGCGGGGCCAGCAGCCTCCTTCCGCCCAGGGGCTGGCCCAGGAGGTGAGAATTCCACAGAGGAAGTGCACACGTAGCACTTGGCCCGCTCCCCCCTGGGGCAGAGCCATGCCTCCTGGCCCGAGAGGACCCCAGGCTGAGGGGGAAAGGGTCTGCCCAGGTCACACACGGACGCTGGGATGCAGCAAAGCCCAGCACCAAAGGTTAAGTCAGGCCAAATCAGCACTGAGCGTGGAGTGGTGCCCGGGCTGGAAGGACAGTCACTACCTCCCACCCCAGCAGTCGGCTGAGGGCTTCTTTGTTTTTGGTGGAGTCAGGATCTGGCTAAACAGACTGTTAAAGAAATGCGGAATTGCAGTCCATGCCGTTTTCTCAGTATTGGAGGGTTTAGGAGAAATCCCTTCTGCTCCACTTCCGTTGAAAATATTTCTGCACTCCAAGTACCCTCAGCAGTGTCAGCAGGGCACAGCCTCTCAGGAGCTTGTGACGCCCATGTGCCCTGGTCTCAAGGAGGTCCCCAGACATTGCACTGAGCACCAGGCCTCCTTGTGAACGTTCCCATGAGAGCAGGGAGAGCCCCTTCTCTAGCTGGTGTCCCGTGTCCTTATCAGGAGCACATACTCAGGGCCACACAGCCCTCGTCTCCAACTATGGTGCTGCGATTTGCTGTGTGTATTTGTCCATTTTCACACTGCTATAAAGAAATGCCCAAGGCTGGATAATTTATAAAGGAAAGAGGTTTAATTGACTCACAGTTCTGCATGGGTGGGGAGGCCTCAGGAAATTTACAATCATGGTGAAAGGGGAAGCAGGCACGTCTCACATGATGGCAGGAGAGAGAAGTGCGAGAAGGAGGAAGAGCACCTTCCAAAACCATCAAACCTCATGAGAACTCCCTCACTCTCACCAGAACAGCATGGGGGAAACCGCCCCTGTGATCCAATCACCTCCCACCAGGTCCTTCCTTCAACACCTGCAGATTACAATTCAAGATGAGATTTGGGTGGGGACACAGAGCCCAACCATATCAGTGGCCTTGGGCAAGTGTCTCAACCTCTCTGTCTCTGCTTCCTCATCTGAATGAGAGGGTGACAGTGAGGACTCCCGTCTCCTAGGGTTGTGTGGGCATAAAACAGTGCAGCTAGTGCCGCTGAGGGCAGGCACATTTGCTGCTCCCCTTCCCCCACAGGGTGTGAATCGTGTCCCCACACCGGCTGCCTGTCCACGTCCACAGAGGAACCTTGGGGATCTCCATCCACCCCACCACGTCTTGCAGACGAGGATGCCCAGGCTGCAGAAGTGCTGGGAGGTCAAGGTGGCAGAGCGGGGCTGAGTGCTGGCCTCCCAGGGCAGGAGGCTCCTCCTACACCCTTGAGCCTGAAGCACCCTCCCTGCATCTGGCCTCAGTGCATCTGACTTCCCATGGGCAGAGATGCCACCTCCTCAAGGGCTGCAGGCTCCTGTTCACAGATGGAAGATGCGGCTCTGAGGGGTGAGGAGTCACAGCCAGAGCAGCACCTGGTCAGAAGCCTGCTCCAGCCACCATTTCTGCCATCTCTGTCCTATCTCTCCTTTGAAAGGTGGGGGACAGGGACCTAGAGAGGTTTCCAGGGCCCTCAGTGTAGCACCGCCTCTGCCTGAGAGGTCACGCAGCCAGGAGAAAGGACAGATCAGTTGTTGTTGGTGGAGAGAGTGGGACATGGAGGGGGCGTTCCTCTGCAGCTGGGGGCAGCACGCAGGGGAGGGCAGGTTGAGCAGAAGGTGAGTAATGACCAGAATCAGCAGGACCCAGACCAGAGGCTGGGGGAAGTGGTGGATGCAGGAACAGGTACCCTGCGGGGGCCTACTTAGAATCCAGAGAAGTGGTGTCCAGCCCCAGGGAGCTCGAGGACTGGGGTGGTGAGACAGAGGGGTCTGGCACCAGTAGGGCAGGGCTGCCACCTCAGAGTGCAGTTTGCAGGTGCGGCCAGGGTGCCTGGAGTGTGACAGGGGTGAGAGCAAGGGTTTGGAACAGACCCTTGAGACCCCAGGAAGAGCTCTGCCAAGCATCAGTGCCCTCTTCCCCACAGGGAGGATGATGGGACCTTCCTCCCGGGTGGAAGAGATGAGCTATTGCAGGTGGATACAGACTCGGCACAGGTCCACACCCAAGGACTGGCAGGAGCTCTGTACACACTGCAGGGCAGCATGGAGCCCAGGTCTGGACACAACGAGCGGGGCGGGGCAGGAGCTGCTGGCTGAAAGGCTGGAGCTGGCACAGCTCCAGGGAAGGAGGGCAGCAGCCCAGGCCCAGGAGGAAGAGGGAAGGCAGTAAAGCTGGCACAGGGACCTGGTGGGAAAGGGAGCAGGCACAGGCAGAAGGGACTCCCTGCCTCAGTGAAGGGGGCCATTGCTCAGTCCTGCGGGAGCTACAGGAGACTCAGGTGGGCCATGGGGAAAGCCTAGGAGGTGGGGGCATGAGCAGCAGGGAAAGGGCGCTGAATGTCAGGCTGAGGGGCTTACACCACGCCATGTCCATTCCATGCAGTGCAGACCCATGATGCAGCCCCTGCCCCACCCTGAGACCCGCCCAGCAGCCACCACCAAGATGCCCACCAACCTCAGAGGCTCAGTGGCTCAGAGGCTGGAGGGGGAGCAAGAGAGAGCAGGTGTGGACGGGTGCATGGACTGCAGAGGGCACCGCGGGCTTGGGAGCCTCTGGGGAGATGCCCTGTCCCATAGCTTGGGAGCGAAGCCAGGACAGGCTGAGGTTTGCAAGCCTTGGCACAGAGGTGCGTGTGAGGGCTTGCTGGAGATGAAGCTAGTCAGGAGGATAAGCAAAAGAGGGGCTCAGAGCCTTCTGGAGCTCCAACATTTAGGAGGGTGGAGGAGAAGCAACCAGGGCACCGAAGAACAGCCAGAAACGTGGGGACACAGGAGGGAACTGGGAGTCGGGGCCCAAGCCAAAGAGAGAGGAGAGGAAGTTTCTGGAAGCCTCGGGAGGCCGGAGAGGCCCCTAGCAAGCACTGCGGAAGTCGACAAAGGTGAGGCCTGGGAAGCGGCCCTTGAATTTAAAACAGGGAGGAGGCCCCTGGGGTTGGGTCTTGGGCTTGGGAATTACATGGGCAGAGAACTCCCGGGAACCAGGGGCAGCCGGGTTGGCGGGCCCCACAGAACTGGGCGCTCCCAGCCTGCACGTTGCTCAACCCCATAGTGATATGGCCAGAGGGAAGACAGGGGCCTTGCCCCATGTCCTACTTGATCGATCGCCAGAGCCTCTGTGCCGGGTCTAGCCATTGTCTGGCAGTGCTGGAGGAACTGGGACCCCAGCGGGGCAAAGCAGCCCAGGCAATAACAACCGTCTTCATAAGAGGCCGCCGCTTTGACGGTTCCCCTTCTGCCACACCAGTGCCACAGACAGCAGTAATGGGTTCTGCCTCTTATGAACAACCATCCTCGGCATCATCTCTCCTGTCGTAGCGATGCAAACACAGAAATCCACCTCTAATTGGGGACGTATTCAGCTCCTAATCATGAAACAAGTTTGCTGTTACGAAGTACCACAAATGAGAGGCTCAAGTCACAGAAATGTACTGTGTCCCAGTCCTGGAGACCAGAATTCCAAAGCCCAGGTGCCAGTGGGTCCCACTGCTGAGGAAGGTCCTAGGGAGCATCCTCCTGGCTCTTTCAGCGCCCAGGAACTGCTGGCCAGCCTTGGTGTTTCTCAGCGTGTGACCACAGCCCAATCTCTGTCTCCATCTTCGTGGCCTCTTCCTGTGTGTGGGTATGTCCACTCCTCATAATGCCACTGTCATTTGATTTAGGGCCACCCTAACCCAATATAACATTATCTTACCTTGATTGTGTCTACAGAGACCCCGTTCCAAATCTGGTCACATTTTGAAGTTCTGGTGAACACAGGTTTGAGGGGACAAAGTTCAGCCCATGACAGGCGTGAAGCAGATTCTTCCTGGGGGGAAATTCTGTTCCCAAGAGAACCCTGTGTCCACCTGACCCCTGTTGGTGGCAGGACCCCTGTGTGGGCATCGGGGTGGAAAGTTCCCTGCGTCTTACTGGGCGCCTGCTCTGTGCTGTGTTCTCTGAGGTGTGTGGCCCAGGAGCTCCACCCAACCCTCCATCTGGGAGGCCACCTGAGATCATTCTGCAGGCTGGGGCCATGACAGAGGCCACCTCTGGGACCGAGTACTGTGTCCCTTGCTGATGGGTGCATGGTCCTGTGCACACTGTCAGCCCAGTGTCCTCCACACCTGGGTCAGGATTCCCACGTGGGTGATTCTCTTGCTTTAGGCTGCTTCCCAGGGGCAGATGCTCAAGCCGGTCTGACTGCTGCAGCCACAGCTTAGGGTCTGCTGGGATAGAGCACCGCCCTTCCTGGGGTTGTAGGGGCAGCTTACCTTGCAAGGTGAATGGAGTGGACCCTCAAGTGTGTGTGTGCCGAGGGATCGTGTGGGAGAACACCCCTAAATGCAGTGCCTGCAGCCTGGGGAAGGGGACTGGCTTCTTTGGCTGAGAATTGTCCAGGAACCCCTGCCAAGTCCGAGTCCTCCCTCTACAGATAAGGAAGCAGAGACCCAGTGAGAGGGCAGCCCAGGGTCACAGCCAGAAAACAAACCCTCTGCCTCTCATGTGGAAGGTGAGGGGTGAAGAACGCCCCTCATTCCACGACATTACCTCATCCTGATGGTATTCAAGCCTGTGCTGAGTTTGTGTGTGCCTGTGTGTGTTGTGTGTTCAAGGGTGAAAAGAAGTGGTCTTGGGCCAATGCAGAGAGAGGCAGACAGACCCTGTGGTGGCCCATGTTCCCCGCCTCCTGGTGCTGACACCTTTGATTAATCTCTGCTGAGTGCAAGTGGGACCTGGGACCTGCATCTCAAAACAGCATCCACCAAGGCAATGGCACTGCTTCCTTGACAACCTTGCATAAGATGGTAACCGGTTGTGCTGCCATGTGTGAGCTGACCCTGGGAGCGGGCACTGTGGCCAGGAAAATCAACCCCACTTTGCTAAGGAGGAAACTGAGGCACAAGAAGTCTCTGGCCAATAGCCAGCAAGGAATCAAATACTGCAAACATCCTGGTGAGTGTGGATGCAGAGCCTGCCTTGGCTGAGCCTTGGCTGAGACCACTGCCCTGCTGGCACCGTGACTGCAGCCTCATGTGACTGCAGCCTCATGTAACCCTGAGCGGCGAACCCTGCTAAACTGCCCTTATACTTCAGACCCACCACACTGTGAGATAAATATGTGTCCTTGAAACCACTAAGTTCATTGTAGTTTTTTAAGCAGCTGAAGATTAGAAATATTCAGAAGCTTCCTCTCCCTCCACCTCACCCCTGCTCCATCAGAGGCTTGCAGATGTGGCCAACAAACACCAACAGGAAGCAGGCAGGGCAGGATGTCTATTTCACGGCAGCTGCCTGTCCTGAGGACCATCCCCATGGATGCATTCAGGGCAGTTTCTGGAGCCATTCCCAGAAAAGTGTTCTGAAAACATACCCATTAACCTTCAGGGCTGATATCAACAGGAGCCCTCGTTTTATGGGTCAGAACCATTTTGGAGAATGTCATGTTATGACTCACAAAACCAAATTTGTTCTCCCTCTTTGAACAAAACAATCAATAGCCCTTCTGTAAAATTCAGCTGCTGCTCAGAGGACCAGTCATGTGTCTCCTCCTGGGAGATGGGTGACTTCCCCAGGGACCCAGGAAGAGGCGGGAAGCCAGCTGTCCCCAGAGTGGAACCAGTCTCCTCAACAGATAGACGTGGGCAGGGGTCCGGGCCAAGAGCAACTTCTGGAACCTTCCAGGCAGCCTTCTGGTTTTGGATGGAGAGGCTGGGGCCCAGAAAGGGGCTGTTGAGCTCACAGCCGATGGCAGCAGAGCCTGAGACTCCAGGCGCTGAGGGCCCCAACTGAGCACCTCCCAGCTAGGTTTCCATAAGAAGGAAAAGGGAAGAAGGGGAAAGGAAAAGGGAAAGGGGCAAAGAGGGAGAGGAAGAGTCCAGAAACATCTCAGATAGCAAAGGAATGTCCCATCTTCCGGAGCCTGGTAAGAAGGCCCTTGTGTGAAATCGCTAACCCTCACAGAGTTCTCACAGTGGCCAAGTGCCCGCTAAAGCTGTTGGACTCCAAATGTACTCAACCTTCTCAACAATCCTCTACCAAGATTATCCTCATCCCTGCTTTTCCCAGGAGGAAACCGAGGCACAGGAAGTTGAGTGACTTCCCCAAGGTTGCAAGCTCTTAAGAAGCAGAGCTAGAATTTGAACCCAGGACATCCGGTCCCAGAGCTCACGCTGCTATTAATAGCAGCACCCTACACACCATCTCTCAGACTTCTAACTGCAGGGACCAGTTGGCGGGGCGGGGTCTCTCCTGCCTCACACCCCTGGATGGACCAGGTGTCCCCCCAGGCCCCTGTCAGCCCCACTACAGGCCACCTCCCGCCCTGTGCATGCACAAGCCATCACCTCTGCTGTCACTCTATCCCCAGCACAAGCCATCACCTCTGCTGTCACTCTATCCCCAGCACAAGCTATCACCTCTGCTGTCACTCTATCCCCAGCACAAGCCATCACCTCTGCTGTCACTCTATCCCCAACACACGGAATTGCTGGCCACGCAGTAGGCACTCAATCGGATCACTGAGTGGTGGCACGGCCGCCTGCCCCTCAGCTGGAGGCCTCGCAGGGCTGCATCCAGGTTTCTGACCCAGGGCAGCGCTTCCTCATACAGCGCTTCCCAAGCGTTCTCCCCCACACTGGAGAAGTCGTTCAATCTATGGGTGCTACAGCACAGGGAGGGGGTCCCAGCATCACAGGAAATACACCTGTCTTCCCAGCACTTTGGGAGGCTGAGGTGGGCAGACTCCTTGAGTCCAGGAGTTCAAAAACAGCTTGGTCAACATGGTGAAACCTCCATCTCTACTAAAAATACAAAATAATTTAGCTGGGACTGTTGGTGCAGGCCTGTAATCCCAGCTACTCAGGAGGCTGAGGCACAAGAATTGCCTGAACCCAGGAGGCGGAGGTTGTAGTGAGTCAAGGTCAATGCCACTGCACTCCAGGCTGGGCAACAGAGTGAGACTCTGCCTCAAATAAAAAAANTGGGTCCCACTGCTGAGGAAGGTCCTAGGGAGCATCCTCCTGGCTCTTTCAGCGCCCAGGAACTGCTGGCCAGCCTTGGTGTTTCTCAGCGTGTGACCACAGCCCAATCTCTGTCTCCATCTTCGTGGCCTCTTCCTGTGTGTGGGTATGTCCACTCCTCATAATGCCACTGTCATTTGATTTAGGGCCACCCTAACCCAATATAACATTATCTTACCTTGATTGTGTCTACAGAGACCCCGTTCCAAATCTGGTCACATTTTGAAGTTCTGGTGAACACAGGTTTGAGGGGACAAAGTTCAGCCCATGACAGGCGTGAAGCAGATTCTTCCTGGGGGGAAATTCTGTTCCCAAGAGAACCCTGTGTCCACCTGACCCCTGTTGGTGGCAGGACCCCTGTGTGGGCATCGGGGTGGAAAGTTCCCTGCGTCTTACTGGGCGCCTGCTCTGTGCTGTGTTCTCTGAGGTGTGTGGCCCAGGAGCTCCACCCAACCCTCCATCTGGGAGGCCACCTGAGATCATTCTGCAGGCTGGGGCCATGACAGAGGCCACCTCTGGGACCGAGTACTGTGTCCCTTGCTGATGGGTGCATGGTCCTGTGCACACTGTCAGCCCAGTGTCCTCCACACCTGGGTCAGGATTCCCACGTGGGTGATTCTCTTGCTTTAGGCTGCTTCCCAGGGGCAGATGCTCAAGCCGGTCTGACTGCTGCAGCCACAGCTTAGGGTCTGCTGGGATAGAGCACCGCCCTTCCTGGGGTTGTAGGGGGCAGCTTACCTTGCAAGGTGAATGGAGTGGACCCTCAAGTGTGTGTGTGCCGAGGGATCGTGTGGGAGAACACCCCTAAATGCAGTGCCTGCAGCCTGGGGAAGGGGACTGGCTTCTTTGGCTGAGAATTGTCCAGGAACCCCTGCCAAGTCCGAGTCCTCCCTCTACAGATAAGGAAGCAGAGACCCAGTGAGAGGGCAGCCCAGGGTCACAGCCAGAAAACAAACCCTCTGCCTCTCATGTGGAAGGTGAGGGGTGAAGAACGCCCCCTCATTCCACGACATTACCTCATCCTGATGGTATTCAAGCCTGTGCTGAGTTTGTGTGTGCCTGTGTGTGTTGTGTGTTCAAGGGTGAAAAAGAAGTGGTCTTGGGCCAATGCAGAGAGAGGCAGACAGACCCTGTGGTGGCCCATGTTCCCCGCCTCCTGGTGCTGACACCTTTGATTAATCTCTGCTGAGTGCAAGTGGGACCTGGGACCTGCATCTCAAAACAGCATCCACCAAGGCAATGGCACTGCTTCCTTGACAACCTTGCATAAGATGGTAACCGGTTGTGCTGCCATGTGTGAGCTGACCCTGGGAGCGGGCACTGTGGCCAGGAAAAATCAACCCCACTTTGCTAAGGAGGAAACTGAGGCACAAGAAGTCTCTGGCCAATAGCCAGCAAGGAATCAAATACTGCAAACATCCTGGTGAGTGTGGATGCAGAGCCTGCCTTGGCTGAGCCTTGGCTGAGACCACTGCCCTGCTGGCACCGTGACTGCAGCCTCATGTGACTGCAGCCTCATGTAACCCTGAGCGGCGAACCCTGCTAAACTGCCCTTATACTTCAGACCCACCACACTGTGAGATAAATATGTGTCCTTGAAACCACTAAGTTCATTGTAGTTTTTTAAGCAGCTGAAGATTAGAAATATTCAGAAGCTTCCTCTCCCTCCACCTCACCCCCTGCTCCATCAGAGGCTTGCAGATGTGGCCAACAAACACCAACAGGAAGCAGGCAGGGCAGGATGTCTATTTCACGGCAGCTGCCTGTCCTGAGGACCATCCCCATGGATGCATTCAGGGCAGTTTCTGGAGCCATTCCCAGAAAAGTGTTCTGAAAACATACCCATTAACCTTCAGGGCTGATATCAACAGGAGCCCTCGTTTTATGGGTCAGAACCATTTTGGAGAATGTCATGTTATGACTCACAAAACCAAATTTGTTCTCCCTCTTTGAACAAAACAATCAATAGCCCTTCTGTAAAATTCAGCTGCTGCTCAGAGGACCAGTCATGTGTCTCCTCCTGGGAGATGGGTGACTTCCCCAGGGACCCAGGAAGAGGCGGGAAGCCAGCTGTCCCCAGAGTGGAACCAGTCTCCTCAACAGATAGACGTGGGCAGGGGTCCGGGCCAAGAGCAACTTCTGGAACCTTCCAGGCAGCCTTCTGGTTTTTGGATGGAGAGGCTGGGGCCCAGAAAGGGGCTGTTGAGCTCACAGCCGATGGCAGCAGAGCCTGAGACTCCAGGCGCTGAGGGCCCCAACTGAGCACCTCCCAGCTAGGTTTCCATAAGAAGGAAAAAGGGAAGAAGGGGAAAGGAAAAGGGAAAGGGGCAAAGAGGGAGAGGAAGAGTCCAGAAACATCTCAGATAGCAAAGGAATGTCCCATCTTCCGGAGCCTGGTAAGAAGGCCCTTGTGTGAAATCGCTAACCCTCACAGAGTTCTCACAGTGGCCAAGTGCCCGCTAAAGCTGTTGGACTCCAAATGTACTCAACCTTCTCAACAATCCTCTACCAAGATTATCCTCATCCCTGCTTTTCCCAGGAGGAAACCGAGGCACAGGAAGTTGAGTGACTTCCCCAAGGTTGCAAGCTCTTAAGAAGCAGAGCTAGAATTTGAACCCAGGACATCCGGTCCCAGAGCTCACGCTGCTATTAATAGCAGCACCCTACACACCATCTCTCAGACTTCTAACTGCAGGGACCAGTTGGCGGGGGCGGGGTCTCTCCTGCCTCACACCCCTGGATGGACCAGGTGTCCCCCCAGGCCCCCTGTCAGCCCCACTACAGGCCACCTCCCGCCCTGTGCATGCACAAGCCATCACCTCTGCTGTCACTCTATCCCCAGCACAAGCCATCACCTCTGCTGTCACTCTATCCCCAGCACAAGCTATCACCTCTGCTGTCACTCTATCCCCAGCACAAGCCATCACCTCTGCTGTCACTCTATCCCCAACACACGGAATTGCTGGCCACGCAGTAGGCACTCAATCGGATCACTGAGTGGTGGCACGGCCGCCTGCCCCTCAGCTGGAGGCCTCGCAGGGCTGCATCCAGGTTTCTGACCCAGGGCAGCGCTTCCTCATACAGCGCTTCCCAAGCGTTCTCCCCACACTGGAGAAGTCGTTCAATCTATGGGTGCTACAGCACAGGGAGGGGTCCCAGCATCACAGGAAATACACCTGTCTTCCCAGCACTTTGGGAGGCTGAGGTGGGCAGACTCCTTGAGTCCAGGAGTTCAAAACAGCTTGGTCAACATGGTGAAACCTCCATCTCTACTAAAATACAAAATAATTTAGCTGGGACTGTTGGTGCAGGCCTGTAATCCCAGCTACTCAGGAGGCTGAGGCACAAGAATTGCCTGAACCCAGGAGGCGGAGGTTGTAGTGAGTCAAGGTCAATGCCACTGCACTCCAGGCTGGGCAACAGAGTGAGACTCTGCCTCAAATAAAAAAAAAAAAAAAAAAAGGTAAAACAGTGCCCGCCAGACACTTGTGAAAAGTGGCAAGACTGGCTTCATTCAGACCCCTGGAGTGGGGAAGAGATTCCAGGACAGACTGAGCTCAGCCCCAACTAAGACTAAGGGGACTAGGGCTTTTATTTTATTTTATTTTTATTTTTTTCGAGAGGGAGTCTCCCTCTGTTGCCCAGGCTGGAGTGCAGTGTCATTATATTGGCTCATTGCAACCTCTGCCTCCCAGGTTCAACTGATTCTCTCTTGTGCCTCGGCCTCTCGAGTAGCTGGGATTACAGGTGTATGCCACTAAGCCCAGCTAATTTTTGCATTTTTAGTAGAGACAGGGTTTCACGATGTTGACCAGGCTGGTCTTGAACTCCTGACCTCAGGTGATCCACCTGCCTCGGCCTCCTAAAGTGCTGGGATTACAAGCATGAGCCACTGCACCTGGCCGTTTTTAATTTTTTAGATACAGAATCTCACTCAGTTGCTCAGGCTGAAACTCCTGGGCTCAAGCAATCCTCCCTGCCTCAGCCTCCGGAGTAGCTAGGACTACAGGCACATGCCACCACTCCCAGCTAATTTTTAATTTTTTCATAGAAACAGGGTCTTGCTATGTTGCCCAGGCTGGATTTGAACTTCTGGACTCAAGCAATCCTCCTGCCTTGGCCTCCTGAAGTGATGGGATTACAGGCATGAGCCCCGGTGCCCATCGGCTGAGAGCTCTCTCTATTTTAGCTTTTATTTCTTGCTCAAGTGTACATATGCAGGTTTGTTATATAGCAAACTCCTGACTCAGGGATTCAGGCTGCAGATTGTTTCATCACCTGGGTACTCAGGCTAGTACCCAACAGTTTGGTGTTTTTTTCTGAACCTGTCCCTCCTCCCAACCTCCTCCCTCAAGTAGGTCGCCATGTCTATGGTCCTCCTCTTTCTGCCCACGTGTTCTCATTATTTAGTTCCCACTTACAGATGAGAACACGCGGTATTTACTTTATTGTTGGTTTCATCTTTGGTGATGCTGGTGAAAGAGGCATCACCCTCAACTGACCCTCAGGACACTCCCCTCCCTCCCCACCCCACAATCTCCCACACACACACCCTCACCCCTGCCCCAGCCTACTCAATTCTAAAGGGAGAATAGAGAGGAAACCAAAATTGGAGGGTTGAAGAAGAGGGAAGGCAAAGGCCTGGGGCTCCGTGGATGGAGAAATGTATGGAAGGTGCAGGAGGAGAATTCCGGGAAAGGGTTTGGCCAGGCAGGCTGCGGTCTGGCAGCATTGCATTTTCTTGTGCAACACCTCAGCTCAGGGGCTGGGGTCACCTTGAGAGACACGGCCCAGGGCAGGGGGCCCAGGCAGAAGATGGGGCAAGTCTCTCAGCAGAGTGTTGGGGCAAGTCCCCTGTGCCGGATGGGAGTTCACAGCTCACCCCAGAGCCCCAGGCCCCTGGAACCCGGAGCCATGTCTCAGGAAGCCACCTCTAACCCAGGCCTCCTCGATGGCGACACTCTGAAGCTTCTGGGGAATTGAATCTCCAGCCCCTCCTCCTGGGCTGAAGGCCACTGCTGCAGCTGCCCCTGCTGCACCTGGAGCCACAGAACCACAGAGAGGGGAAAAGACAAACTCACCTCCCACGAGGGACCCCCTTACCTCTCAAGCTCCAGCTCAAGGGTACCTCCTCTGGGCAACTGGACCACACAGGGCCCACCATCCCCCGACAGATATAGAGGGCCCCATGGCTCTCACTGTAAAGGTGGGGGTTCACTCCCATGCCCCCTGCCCCTGCATCTGCTGACTCCCCACCCAGAACACGTGGCCCCTGGCATCTCCGCACAGGGCACGGGGGCATCCCTTCTACTCACAGACCATCGGCCAGACCCGTGGCCCAGGCTAACGCAGGGAGCTGGGAATGAGGGGAGGCGTGGATGTTGGGCGGGTGTGGGGAGGTGTGGACGTTGGGCGGGTGTGGCTGTCTCAACATGGGACCCTCCTTCAGCACCCTGGCAGGGGTAGACACTGCATTTTATCAAACCTAAGTAAACAGCAGGAGGCATCATCCTTTCCATAATATTGAGAAAGAAAATCGCTGCCTCTTCTGTCTTCCTCCTGCACTGGCCATATGGAAACATGCCTGCTTCCCCTTTGCCTTCCGCCATGATTGTAAGTCTCCTGAGGCCTCCCCAGAAGCTGAGCAGATGCCAGCATCATGCTCCCTAGGCAGCCTGCAGAACCATGAGCCAATTAAACCTCTTTTCTTTGTAAATAGCATAGTCTTGGGTATTTTTTTATAGCAATTTGAGAACAGATGAATACAGGAGTCCACCCCTATAAGAAGGGAGGTGCACGAGGTAGAATCTACATTTACCCGGCTTTCTGGAAGAAACTGCCAGACCACGCAGTGCACAGGGTGCAAATCAAGAAAAGTGTCATCATCTTCAATCCCTGAGGAATCAGGGGATGGAGTTCACAGCTGCCCAAACTACTGCAAATTGAGGAGAAAACCCCAGAGAAGGGGGACCCACAAAGGGAGGATCTCCAACACCTGCATGTCCACTCTCCTGATGTCTTCCACTGAGTTCTGATTTGCACTGGAGTGGTTGGGAGTCCATAGAGCCTGGGGAGGGATCGTGAGAAGCACAGCTGAGCAACGCCATGCTCTCAGCCCAGCAGAGGGCACAGCTCCTGCTCCCTGCCCCGGGATTTTCCCAGCCCTGCCATGACGGCCCCAGTGGCACAGCTCCCATCCACCATGCTATGAAGGTAGCTCAGGTGGGCAAAGGGAAGAACCCCGAGGGGAAAATCCTCACTGCCTGTCACCTGAGTGGCATCTAAAATGTTGTGGGAAATAGAGGACTAGAGAGATGACTGATATGGAGAACAGGAGGATTGTTTATTTTAAGGTACACACCAGCTCAGTGGACTCACATCTAAAAAGCTGAGCCTTGAACAAAGACAGAGCCAGGATTTTATAAGCCGGCTTACAAAAGCAAAACAAAAGCGGTTAATCATATAGCGCATAGCTTGTGGCTTTGCATAGCCAGTGGCCTTGTAGCTGCATCGAAAGAAAAACAAGAACTGGCTAAATACAGACATTTGTAAAACATAATCATGCTTAAGAGACTAAGGAAAGGAATAACAGTAAAGGAATTTGTCTCTCTCTTTTTTTTTTTTTTTTTTCCGTCAACCTTGCTGTGGAGAAGGAAAAGTGTCTAAAGCCCATTCCTTTAGCCTTGGCTGAAAAGCATTATCTTATAATTCCCTGAAGTGAGCTGCTAAATAGAAAAAAAGTGTTCTTTTCTTTTTAGCCCTTGTCTTGCCACATTCTAGGCCTTAGCTTTTACTTTCCTTAGACTGAATAAACACAGTATTTATTTTTCTTTAATTTCTGCCTCAGAGTAAGTGAGAGGGAAGCCCAGGGCACCATCATAAAGACCTCTTACAGGCTCTTTTCATTAAACATCACTAAACTCCTTTTAAAAATTAATTTTTAAAAATTAATTTAAACAAATTTTAACCATTTGGTGCTTAAAAAAAAAAAAAAAGAAAAAGAAAAAAAATCACTGAACTCCTAATTACCATAGAGGTGAAAATTTACTGGCTGCCCCTGAGACTCAGTCCTCTCTCCCTGAGGGAGCCACAGTGACCGCCTACATCTGCAGGAGAGATTAATTTGTGTTTCTAATTAATGACACAGCTCTGTGACCCTGAGCAATTCACTTTCCTTCTTGGGGACCTCTGCATCTCACTTAGAGGAGCTGCCTCTGGTTCACTGCCCACAGGTCTTTCTACTGTCGAGTGCCCTGTAGCAACCGACAGGCCCAACTACATGGCTGAGCTCCTGCGTGGGGTGGGCTTGAGACGTAAACACCCATTCCTGCCTTCCATTTCAACTGCAGCCTGGCCAGCAGGGGTCCCACCACCTGCTAACATCTAACAGATGAGGAGACCAAGGTGCTGCTGCAGCCCAGGCCGGAATGAGAACAAGGAAGTCAGAGACTACTGTTACTGAGTGAGGGTAGTTGTCCAGGTTCTTGGTGTTTTGAACAAAGAATTGGACACAATGCACAAAGGAAGGAAGTAAAAGCAGAGATTTATTTTAAACAAAAGTACACTCCACAGAGGGAGTGGAGTTGAGCAAGTGGCTCAAGAGCATCTGTCACAGAAGTTTCTGGGGCATAAATACCCTCTAGAAGTTTCCCATTGCTTCACTCTATGCAAATGAAGGCTTCCCATTGGTTCACTCTATGCAAATGAAGGTTTCCCATTGGTTCACTATATGCAAATGAAGGTTTTCCATTGCTTCACTCTATAAAAATGAAGGTTTCTCATTGGTTCACTCTATGCAAATGAAGTAGCGGCTTGTGACCGGTCTGATTGGCTGCACAGGGGGGGAACAATCAGAATGAAGAATAGGCCTGGCCCACAACCAGTCTGATTGTTTGTGGGAGGGAACCAATCAGAGGTACTTTTCATGTTTCAACTGCCAGCAAAGAAAGGAGGGGTCAAAAAGGAAGTTGCCTCTGGTATCCAGTCAGCACGAATTGGCCTTAGGTTCCCTGCCTCGAGACCCAATTCTCCTGCCTCACTGTCAGGCACAAGACAGTGACAGGGTGTGCGCTGAGATGCGGGTGCTGCCTGCTCCTGATTCTGGAAGGAGATATGAGGCAGTGGTTTCCAAGCTTGCATAATTTGAGGGTTGCCTTTGTGATATCGTCCCTCTCCATGCACCAAAAAAACTGTCACCTAGTTAATATTTTTTATTTGTTGACCCACTTTTTTTTACTGAAATGGATTCATTTTGAAAGCTCCACTTCACCAATGAGAAACCACCATCCACCATGACTGGAGGGTGAAAAACAAATGCATGCCCCCCCCCGCCAGACTAAACCCTGAGTGTCCCTCTGGTCAAGGGCCTCACAGGGAAGAGCCCTGCCAGGAGACTGCAGCCGAACATGGAAATCCTGACTCTGGCAGTTGCTGTGTGACTCTGGGCAAGTCACTTAACCTCTCTGAGCCTCAGTTTTCTCCTCTGTAGCACCAGGTCACTGACACCCCATGGGGGTTTACCTATGACAATGGATGCAGACTGCCAAGTGCAGCAGGGCTGTGAGGAATGGACAGGGGCACAGCTGCCTCCTGTTCCAGGTGTGAACAGTCTCCCTACCCTAACCTGGGGTCTCCAAATGTTGTCTTCTCCTGAATGACGACTCCCATGGTGGACAAGTCAGGTTGTTCCTAGCAGCCATGGCAGCCATTTCCTGGATGAAAGCCCGTGTTGGGAAAGAGCAGCTGGGAGCTGATGAAAGCCCACTGTTCACCCGTGTTTAATGCTTACGCATGTGCCACATCGCGATGTTTCAGTCCACCACAGAACACACCTACGAAGGTGCTCCCGGAAGACAATCACCAAGCCACGGGGAAGAGTCAAGCTGGGAACTGCATCAGGCAACCTGCCTCCCATTTTGTCCCTAAATAAGACAGCTGCAAAGACTGAAAAAAAAAAAAGCCTCATACCTCCCTTAGGTATTTGAACCCAAAATATCTGAGACAGGTCTCAACCAATTTAGAAAGTTTACGTTGCCAAGGTTAAGGAGACGCCCATAACGCAGCCTCAGGAGGTCCTGATGACATGCGCCTAAGGTAGCCAGGGCACAGTTTGGTTTTATACATTTTAGGGACACATGAGACATCAATCAACACATGTAAGATGAACATGGATTTGGTCCGGAAAGGCGGGACCACTGGAAGCAGGGGCTTCCAGGTCACAGGTAGACAAGAGACAAACAGATGCGTCCTTTTGAGTCTTCGATCAGTCTTTCACTGAATACACAATTTAGTCTGGCTCAGTGAACCTGCATTTCTACTAGGATAGAACAAACATAGGACACAGGAAGCCATCAGACATGCATTTGTCTCAGGTGAGCAGAGGCTGACTTTGAGTTGTACCTGTGAAGATGAGCTATCATCCATTTACATTGTGAGGGTGAAATTTAACACAACTGTTTTAGGGTAAAGATCTTGGGGCCCACAAGGAATTTCCCAGGGGACAAACTGTGAGGGAGGTATGTAGCTTTTTAAAATCTATGTAGCCATCTTATTTAGGAACAGAATGGGAGGTTTGCCTAGCGTAGTTCCTGGCTTGACTCTTCTCTTCGGCTGAGTGATTTGGGAGTCCCGAGATTGATTTTCCTTTCACACTTTGTGTGTTCCGTCACCCCACAGCTGCCTCACACACCTGGTGTTTTCTGCATCTCTCAATTGCACACTTTTCTCTTGTGCCTGATCTCGTGTGGTTTGTTCATCACGGTCCCCAAGCATACGAGATCCACAGCTACTGCTGCTGGTGAGAGACCAGTAAGAGTCATTATTGCCAGTGACTGACCTGAAAATGGAATGACAAGCGACTAAGGACCACGAAGATGGAAAATCAGAGGCGGTTATGCTCGCCAGGCAGGCAGGTCCCGTTCCACCAGAGCTACAGCCCCGATGAGCAAGGACAAAGTGACGGCTGCTCAAAGAGCCCACCTCTGTGAAAGCAAGGTGACCATTATAAAGCGGATGCCGAGGATCCACTTCGCTGAAAGCAAGGCGACTAACAGAAAGTCGAGAGGTGCCTGGATGCGACAGGGACTGAAGACCAGACAGAGCAGCGAATCCCTCTCCGCACTGTAACTGCCCAGTGGGTTCTCCTTGCCCACTGCCTAGACAGAGCCGATGTATCAAGACAGGGAAATTGCAATCAAGAGCTTCATTCACGCAGAGTTGGCTGTGTGGGAGACGGGAGTTTTATTATTATTCAGATCGGTCTCTCTGAAAACTCAGGGATTGAGGTTTTTAAGGATAACTTGGTGAGTAGAGGGCCAGTGGCTTGGGAGTGCTCATTAGTCGGGTCCAAGATAAAATCTTAGGGAGCTGAAGTTGTCTTCATGAGCTGAGTCCGTTCCTGGGTGGGGGGGGCCACAAGACCAGATGGGCCAATTTATCTATTTGGGTGGTGCCAGCGGATCCACTGCATACAGGGTCTGCAAAATATGTTAAGCATTGATCTTAGGTTATCACAGGAGCAATTTAAGGAGGTTCAGAATCCCACCACCTGCAGCTGCATGACTCCTAAACCATAATTTCTAATCTCATGACAAATTTGTTAGTCCTACAAAGGCAGTCTGATCCTCAGGCAGGAAGGGACTTTGTTTGGGAAAAGGGTTGTTATTGTCTTTGTTTCAAAGTTAAGGCATTGTGAACCCCAAATATCTGAGACAGGTCTCAGTCAATTTTAGGAAGTTTATTTTGCCAAAGTTAAGGATGTGTGCCCGTGACACAGCCTCAGGGGGTCCTGAAGGTGTGCCCAAGGTGGTCGGGAACAGCTTGGTTTTATACATTTTAGGGAGATATGAGACATCAATCAATATATGTAAGGTATACATTGGTTCCATCCAGAAAGGTGGGACAACTCGAAGCAGGGAGGGGACTTCCGGGTCATAGGTCGATAAGAGACAAACGGTTGCATTCTTTTGAGCTCCTGATTGGCCTTTCCAAAGGAGGCAGTCAGAGATGCACCTATCTCAGTGACCAGAGGGGTGGCTTCGGGTTCTGTCATTTGTCCACAAGGAACGTCCTTGTGAGGGAGGTATGCAGCTTTTTAATCTTAGTAGTTACCTTTTTTAGGAATAGAATGGGAGGCAGGTTTGCCCTAAGCAGTTCCCAGCTTGTCTTTCCCCTTTGGCTTAGTGATTTTGGGGCCCCAAGATTTATTTTCCTTTCACACCATAAACTAAGTTCCTCCCAAAGTTGGTTGAGCCTACGCCTGGGAATGAACAAGGACAGCTTGGAGGTTAGAAGCAAGATGGAGCCAGCTGGGTTAGTCGTCTCTTTCACTGTCATAGTTTTCTGTTATAATTTTTGCAGAGGCGGTTTCAGCACCATGGCAATCATGGCCAGAGCAAAAAGTAAGTTTGCAATGTTGAAAGGAAAGGCTGGACCCAACTTTGGTGTCGGATTTTCTGCTAGTTCTGGGTGGTTTACATGATTCGAGGATCGTTATGCATTACATAATGTCAATGTGAGTGCTGAGTCTGTGGGTGCTGATGTGAAGGCAGCTGAAGAGTTCTGGAAGTTCGATTATGGAGGAAATTTACTTGCTACAGCAAATCTTCAATATGGAGGAAACCTCCCTATTCTGGAAACAGATGCCTGAAAGGACTTTTGTATCCGCCCAAGGGATTTTTCCTGTCCACTGCACAAAGAAAGACCATGGCATTTTTGTCGAGAGAGTTTAACAGACACAAGGCTGGCCACGCCATGTGGGAGACTGAGTCACTACTCAAATCATTCTCATCCAAAGCTTGTAGGTTAGGGGTTTTTCAAAGGCAGTTTCGGGGAAGGCATGGGGGTGGCCAGGTAAAAGTTCCTGCTGCTGATTGGTTGGGGCAGAGATGAAATCAGAGGATCGACGCTGTCCTCCTGCGGGCTGAATTGCCTCTGTGGGGGCCACAGGAGCAGGGGTGATGGGTCCAAGTGGAGCCATGGGTGTCAGACATGCAGAAAACCTGAAAAGATACCACAAAAGGCCAATCTTGGGTTCTACAATAGTGATGGTATTTGCAAGAGTAATTGGGGAAGCTGCATGTCTTATACCCTCCGATACAATGGCTGGCAACCATTCATGTCTGTGCCTTGGCAGGTCTCCTCTCCTCCCACAGTCTGATGCCTTCCATTAGCTTTACAAAAGCAGTTGAGTTTGGGGCAAGGCCTACAGTAATTTAAACTACAGCTTAGGCTGGGTGCGGTGGCTCACGCCTGTAATTCCAGCACTTTGGAGGGCCGAGGCAGGCTGATCACCTGCGGTCAGGAGTTTGAGACTAGCCTGGCCAACATGGTGAAATCCCATCTCTATTAAAAATACAAAAATTAGTTGGGCGTGGTGGCAGGCACCTGTAATCCCAGCTACTCGGGAGGCTGAGGCAGGATAATCGCTTGAACCCAGGAGGCAGAGGTTGCAGTGAGCCAAGATTGCACCACTGAACTCCAGCCTGGGTGACAGAGCGAGACTCCATCTCAAAAACAACAACAACAACAAAACTACAGCCTGTCTTCCAAAGTTAGCCCAGCACTATTAATTCAGGAAAAGGTAAGATGTGGGGTGGGTTAGCTCAGATCTTTCACCGTCATTATTTCCTCACTGATAGAATTTTTGTATAGGTGTTTCACTTTCATCCTTAAGGAGGTCAAGTCAATGCCAGGCTTCCAGGCTTTTAGGGACAGGACACCAGCCTTGCCTGGTGGCCATGTTGCAGGCTATGAATGTGATCCTGCACAATGAGAGCCCCAGGTCCTTCAAGAGAAACAGTGAGCACACAGGGCCAGGGCAGTGCAGGAACAAGGGAGTTAGGAATGGCCCATTCCTCTTCCTAGAGGCCCTCCTGAGTTGCCGGATGACAGTTCCTTTCAAGGTCTTGCTTGTGGGTGGTGCTGCTCCTGCACATCCTGCTCTTATTGGTGATTTTCATCCCTCCTGTGTTGCCAGATAACACAGTTCCTTTCAAGGTCTTGCTTGTTGGTGGTGGTGCACCCACACATCCATCCTCCTCTTACTGGTGATTTTCACCCCTATGTCACAGTGGCTCCCCCTCCAAACACCACTCCTTTGATCCGATGGACCCAGCACTCACAGCAGCTTTTAAGGCCTCCTGACTGAGGAGGTCCTTTGCCCGGGCTATAGCTTCAGCTGAAGAGTCTGCCGAGAAGGCACTGATGCAACTGTGGAAGGATGGCAACTAGGGCTGTGCCAGAAACCTTGTTTGAGCTTGGGGTGATGACCCAGGCGCGCTTGCCAAGGTGTGCGTGAGTGGCATCCAGAGGAGGACACGCAAGAGTTCACCCAGGACTTCAAAGGTTTTGCCCAGGATGAGGAGGCTGCAAAACTCAAGACGGCTGTGGCTAGGATGGCAAACAACTCCAGCCTGGATTGGAGGAGGATGGCGGTGAGGAGCGCCTCCAGGTGGTTCCTGAAGAACTGACCAAAGAGGAGCTGTTGGAAGTGGAAGACGGAGGCAGAGCTGAAGAAGGGGCAAGAGAAAAGGCAACTGGCAAAAAACAAGATGAGCCCCAAGAAAATTTACAGTGAAGGGTTTAGCAAAAGCTTTGCAGACCTCAACAGGCACCTTAACAAGTCTGAAGCATAGACCTCAATACGGAAGGCTTTCTTTCATAGAGAGGAATGTTCATAATGCCTTATCTGGTTCCAAGCAAATCTATGATGAAAAAAGGAAACCAAGCACACATCACCATGATCGTTTCTTTAAAGAGTGATGCTTCCTCAAGAAGAACCTCAGGCACGCCTTTCAGGACGGATTCAGAGGGCAGCCGTTATCACAGGCGGTGACAGCCCTAGGTGTGCTAGTCCCCTAAAGACCTTCTGATGGGACAAGATGAGGAGGCGGGAGACAGTGATACTGATGATCCTGACCCTGTGTAGGCCTAGCTAGGCTAATGTGTTTCTGTTTTCATTTTTAACAAAAAAGTTTAAAAGTAAAAACAAAGAGAAAAGCTGATATAATATAAAGAATACTGGCCTGTAACCCCAGCATTTTGGGAGGCCGAGGGGGAAGTGACACAGTAGGTTGGTAGGCGGGCAGCAGCGGGACAGGAAAGGGCTACCCCAACCCACCAGGAATGTCAGGTGAGTGAGAGCAGGTTGACAACGAAGAGAGTAAAACTCTGTAAAGTATTTGTTTTCTGTAAAATATTTGAAGAGATTTATTCTGAGCCAAATGAGTGACCATGGCCCGTGACACAGTCCTCAGGAGGTCCTGGGAACATATGACCAAGGTGGTTGGGGTACAGCTTGGTTTTATACATTTTAGAGAGGCATGAGACATCAATCAAATACATTTAAGAAATACATTGGTTTGGTTGGGCGCGGTGGCTCACACCTGTAAACCCAGCACTTTGGGAGGCCGAGGCAGGCAGATCACGAGGTCAGGAGATTGACACCATCCTAAAATCGTGAAACCCTGTCTCTTCTAAAAATACAAAAAATGAGCCAGGCGTGGTGGCGGGCGCCTGTAGTCCCAGCTACTCGGGAGGCTGAGGCAGGAGAATGGCGTGAACCCGGGAGGCGGGGCTTGCAGTGAGCTGAGATCCGGCCACTGCACTCCAGCCTGGGTGACAGAGAGAGACTCCGTCTCAAAAAAAAAAAAAGAAAGAAAGAAAAAAGAAATACGTTGGTTTCATCCAGAATGGGGGGACAACTCAAAAGTCGGAGCGAGGGAGGGAAGCTTCCAGGCTATCGGTGAATTTAAACATTTTCTGGTTGACAATTGGTTGAGTTTGTCTGAAGACCTGGGATTGACAGAAAGGGAGTGTTCAGGTTAAGATAAAGATTGTGGAGTGCAGAGTTCTTTGAAGTCTTATAGTGGCTGCCCTTAGAGACAATAGATGACAAATGTTTCCTATTCAGACCTTTCCAAGGGTGCTAGACTTTTAATCTCTTTAGGATTGGGAGGGTCTGGAAGAAAAAGATCTAGCTATGTTAACAGAGATTCTTTACAGATGCAAATTTCGCCCCCCCACCCAACACACACACAGAACAGCTTTGTAGGGCCATTTCAAAATATGGCAAAGAAACACATTTCGAGGTAAACTACTTTGATTTTTCTTCCTTGACTTGTAATGTTACGCCAGAGTCAGGTTGGAAAGTTAAGTCATAATATACAGGGTTAAATAAAACCCATCTGATGAGAATTTATGATTTGCAGGGCAGGACTCCCCAGATCCCTTAGATAGGAATTTGGGCAAGATAAACAATCAGTTTAGTCCTCAAGGTGATGGTCCTGCAGTTGTCACACTGCCTCTCTAAAAATGATCATTGGTCGCACGCGCCAGGGAGAGGCAATTTCCCAACAGATAAAGTTACTTGAAATTGGTCACCAGCGGCTTCCAGTCAAGTCTCAGGAATTGGGTGAGTGGGCTAGAGCATGCGCATTAGGAGACAAAATCGCAGAGCATGACCTTCTGGGGCATCCTACCAGAAAAGGGAAGCAGCCTCAGGTGAACATAGATACAACTTTTCAAACACACTGTGAATGCTCATGACCCGATTGCAAGGAGGGCACTGTGCATGCAGGCAGCCCACCCTAAGGTAAGCATCACAGGAAAAGGGACACAAGACCCCAGAAGTATGCCAACATATAAAACCCCAAGTCAAAAGGTCAAATGCTGCACTTGACCTCCAGAGTGCATGCTTGGGTCTCTTCCAAGGGTACTTTCTTTTCTTTCCTGCTCTGAAGCTTTTTAACAAGCTTCCACTCCCACTCGGAAACTTGCCTCAGTCTCCTTTTTCTGCCTTATGCCCTTCAGATGAATTCTTTCTTCCAAGGAGGCAAGAGTTGAGGCCGCTGCAGACTCATTAAATTCGCCACTGACAGCTGCGATATTCGCCACCCCTAACAGAAGGATCGCTTGAGTCTGGGAGTTCAAGACCAGTCTGGGCAACATGGTGGCATGTGCCTGTGGTCCCAGCTACTTGGGCTGAGGCAGGAGATCAGTTAAGCCCAGGAGGCTGAGGCTCACTGTAGTGAGCCGAGATGGCGCCACTACACTCTAACCTGGGCGACACAACAACCCCCTGTCTCAAAAGAAAGAAAAGGAAAATATTTTATACAGCTGTACAATGTGTTTTAAGCTAAGTGTTATTACAAAAGAGTAAAAAATGTTTTTAAAGTTCATAAAATTAAAAAGTTAGAAATAAGCTCAGGTGAATGTGTTACTGAAGGGATTTTTTAGTATAAACTGAGTGTGGCCTAAGCGTGCTGTTCATCCAGCCTGCAGCAGGGCCTCAGAGGCACCCCCCTCCCTCACGGACACCCACAGCCTTGTCCACAGGCCCCATTCAGGGTGAGTGCCCTCCACAGCTGAAGCATGTTTTCTCTTTTACATCATATTTTCACTGTACCTTTTCTACGTTTAGCTACACAGACACTTACCATCGCATTACAACTGCGTACAGCATTCGGCACAGTTAATGAGCTGTGTAGGCGTGTGTTCCAAGAGCGAGAGGCCGTCCCCCACGGCCTGGGTGTGGGGCAGCCTGTCTCATCTGGGAGCGCGGGGCACACTCTCATGTTGCAGGATGATGAAATCACCTAACCACGCATTTCTCAGGATGCATCTGCACTGTTAAGTGACACATGACTGTGCTTTCTCGTGAACCACCTTTTCCCAGAACGATGAGGTCCACAATGCAGTTTTCTGAGCAAAACCAGCAACAAGGAAGGGTCAAGCAGAAATGAGCTGGGGCAAGTCAGCACAGGGCTCGGCCTCTTCCCTGGGACTCTCACCCACACAAGGCTCTTCTGCGCGAGGCCGGGGTTCCTCGTTCTGTGACAGTTGTGGCCCTGGAGAGTAGCCCCAGCGGAAGGCAGGATGAGAGGGCAAATACGTGGCCTCAGCCTCTCCTCCAGGAAGCTTGCCCTGCCAACCCTGACAGACCCCAGAGCTTGGCCATGCCATGAGCTAAGACCTGTGCGACCTGGTGTCTGAATCCCCAGCACCAGTCCAAGGGGCTGCGGTCACCATGGTAACGCCACTAGGGCGCCTGCAGGCCCCAAGACCACAATGCTCACCACAGGTGGGTCTCCTCTGCAGCAGATGGGGCAAGTCGGGGCGCCGGGGGACAGAGGCTGCCTCTCAGCCAGTGAGACCTAGGGCCTGCCTGGCGCTAGTCTGGAAAGCAGTGTAGACGCACTGTACTCCTGGCGAGATTCCCCCTCATGCCCACCTGTGTGGCATTCCCTCAATCCCACCTGTCCAGGGGAGACCCACTCAGGCTCTGAGAAGTCACTGGGAAGCCCTTGGGGCTGGCCACAGCCAGGCTGCCATGATCAGTGCCCCACCCGATCCCCCGCCAAACCTCTATCTGCCCACCCTCATCCACAGATGCATCGTTCATTGCCGCAAGGTAACCGTGCCGGACCCAGTCACATGACGTGTGGACAGGGGCACAGTGGTGCTGGGGGGTAGTAAGAAACGGAACCTAGAACCTGGAGGTCAGGTCAGGTGATGTGGTCACCAAGGGCCGTTTCTACCAGCTGATTATGCCAGGTGACACACAGGGGCCTATGGCCATGGTGGGCCCTACTTAGCACAGCTCTTGGCCTGACAGGACCCCATCTGGGAGAGCCAGGGCCACCCCACATGCCCCCAGCCCCATCTGATGCTCCTTTGAGACTGTCCTTGCAGCTCATGACTGGAAACTGCTGTGCCAAGTATTAGGGGAGCTCGTCTTCCCCAGGGCCACCACCCTCGCCAGGACTGTAGCGCCGGAGCCAGGTTTGGAGTCCAGCCGCACCGAGCACAGAACCAGGCTCTGTGGCCACTCTCCTGCCTCCCCACACTGGAAAATTAAAGCAGGGGCTCTGGGCTTGGGAAAGACCTGGGAAGGGGAGAGGAAACAGGGGCCCAACAACCTGGAGCTATCCTGGGCCTGGCAGACGCCTCTGCCAGGTGCACTCTGGCATGGGGGACACCTTGGGAGGCCCCGAGGCTTGGGTGGCATCCTGGGCTTAGCTCAGGTGTGCCCCTTCCAGGAGGCAGTGGCAGGGCTGCTCCTCTGGGTCGGGCTCCCTGCACTCCCCGCTCTGCCATCCCTTGATGTCACCCCAAGCCCCTTTGTGGTTGGGCTCAGCCGGGCTCAGCCCTTCCTGCTGCAGGGAGAGCTCCAGCGAGGCTGCAGGGCTGGGAGGCCGAGGGGCATCAGGTCACTTGTCCTGAAGTACGTGACCCTGGATATGCTGAGCAACAAAACCCGCAAACCCTGGTGCGGCTTGGCAGGAAGAGGCCTCAGGGCCTAACAAGGGGCTGAGGGAGGGTGCGGCTCTGTGGCTCATCTTTGGGAAGAGAGTTCTTTCCACCTTCCTGCTCCACCACCCTCAGTGCTAGGCTCCTGGTTGCTACCTCAGGGCTTCTACATTAGGTGTCCCCTGCAGGGAGAACTTCCCAGTGTGGAGACCCCAGAGGCCCCAGCAGAGCTCCCTTGTGCTTCACTAGCCAGAGCTGCAGTGGCTCGACCAACTGGGGCTTGCCCCAAGGGGCCACAGAGCGCCAGTCTCCCAGTAAGACGAAGGGTGGACGCTTCCAGGGCCAGGGACCTCCTGGCACATCCTCAGCCTGGGATCTGGGCTCTGGGACTGACTCGGAACTCAGAGGGCAGGGTCTGGGCCCGTGGCAGCACCGCGCTGTGGTGCTGCAGAGCTGAGGTGCCTTCAGAGCAGATGCCCATTTATTCTCACTGCTCAGGAGTGAGGAGTGCGGCGCGGCCACGGAATGCCACACGGCTGCCGCGAATAACCAGGTGGATACACCTAATGGAGAGGCACCAGGGTACACTGCAGAGTCAACGGCAGAACAGTGTGGACTGCATGTGACCTTTTGTATAAAACCACAGAAATAACTTTAAATAGAAACATCGAGGCCAGATGCCATGGCTCGCAGCTGTCACGCCAGCATTTTGGGAGGCTGAGGTGGGAGGATTGCTTGAGCCCAGGAATTCAAGGCCAGCCTGGGCAACATAGCAAGATCCCTGCCTCTAACATTTTAAAAGTTGGCCAGGCATGGTGGCGTGCATCTACAGTCCCAGCCACTTGACAGGCTGAGGCAGAAGGATGGCCGGAGCCCGGGAGTTCAAAGCTGCAGTGAGCTATGATCGTGCCACTGCACTCCAGCCTGGGCGAGAGATCAAGACCCCATCTCTCAATAAAATAAAAGAGAAACAAATCAGGATTTTTTTTTTCTAGAAGGACTAAAAAGAACTGCTGCAGTATTTCTGGGGAGAGGGTCTCGTGGAGGAGGGAGGAAGGTGTAGGTCTTACCTTTCTGTCATCTGTGATATTTACAGTTTTAAAGCCCTGTCAACAATTCACCTATGATTTTTTTTTCATGCCACTTGAGTGGCCCATGTGAGGAAATTATGGGTATTTTGTTTTATTCTCCGTAACTGTAAAAACAACCTCAACATAGCAAGCCTTATACCTTTTTTAAAAATACCAATCTGGTGGATCCCTGCTCCAGAGTGGCTGCTCTCCAGTGTGGTGAGAAACGCTGGCAGATACGATCTTGCTTCTCGGTGAGTCCCATCCTCTTCACAGAGGTGGACATGGTGGGGCAGGCGTCAGACAGCGCCCTGGGAGGGGCCTGTGCAAGGCGTCCTCGGCTGCTCTCCCCCAGGAGACACTGTAAGGATCCACACACGATCTTTGTGATACGAAGATGCTGTGCACGTTTCAAGTGGCTGCATCTGAAACAAGCCAGGCACCCAGCTGGGGGCTTCTGAGTAACTGTGGCTTCTCTGGCGGGTGATGTTTATGAAACATGGTTCATCGGCGTGAGGATCTAGAGAAAGCTGGGAGGAGGTGGGCTGAAACGCAGCCAGAGCAGAGACCGCAGCACTCAGGATTGCTGGGGAAGCTCTCCTTGGTTTGGCCCCCACAGACCAGGCCTTGGCTGGCAAGGACACAGCTCATGGAATCTTCTTCCTCGGGGCGGTCCGGGGTGGCCGCAGCTCCGCAGGCCCATGGGCAAACGGGCAGCAGTCCGCGGACAGAGCACAGCCATCAGGGTGATGCGTGAAGAACCAGCAGAGGCGGGTTTTGCAGGCTTCGGAGCGCACTCTCTGTTTCGCTTCCGGTTGCTTTGTTTCCCACAGCGTCTCCTCTCTCCAGTCGCGGATGTGAACTCTCCCATTCACAACTGTGGTTTGGAACAGAGAAAAGACACACTGAGAAGTAAACCTGAAAGTTCCTTAATTCACCGGCCTCTGCTTAGCTCCCACGCCATGGGAGGTGCCAATCCAGGGTCAGGGATACAACCGTGACACAGCCCAGAGTTCCTGCTGGTCACAGAGAGTCTGCCTCCAGTGGGAGTGACCGAGGTATGGGATGCGTCTTCAGGCAAGGATGGGGAAGGTGAGCCCTGCAGGAGGCGAGCGGCAGCCCCGCGCGGGCCCAGGAAGAGCATTTTAGGCAGAGAAGCAGCAAACCCGAGTGTCCCAGGACAGACTGCACCAGGACAGGCCGTGTTTCAGGGACAGCCAGAGGGGAGGGCAGAGGACAGAGCTGGGTCCCAAGTGGCCTCATCGTTGAGGCCCCAACCTTCCCTCTGGCTGAGTGGCAGGTCCTGCAGAGCCACCATTTTAGAAGGACCACTTGAGTGGAGGAAGGACGGAACATGGTGTGAGAGCTGGAACACGAGAAAACATCCGTACTGCAGCCCTAACCTCTGAGGACTGTCTCAGCATCACAGGCAGAAAGAGGGGCAAGGCGCAGGTCCCTCCACACAGTAGAAGGACAGGCCTGCTGCAGGGTGGCCTCTGCTCCTTGGTGCCGTCCTGGTGCACTGGGTTTACATGCACCTCCCAACTGGAGCCCCTCCAGGTGCAAGTGTGGAGTAAGGGAGGCCAAGGGGCTCTGGAAAGGAACAGGAAGGGGTACCTGCCTCTGCGCAGTGGTTTAGATACCCACTCTGGAAGTGCCACTGGGACTCAATGGCCAGGGCTGATCTCCAAACGGGGGAGCTGGAGGGACATCAGAGTGGGGTGGGGCCAGGAGAGGGCTGCTGTGGGCCCGCTCGTCACCCGGATGCCAGGCCTCGCGGGCCTCCTCCAGGCTGCCTCCTGACCCTGCCCCCTAAATTGGGCCAAGATACCCCCCTACACTCCCATTTGGCCATTTCCTTGTGTGAAGCCAACAACTCCCTGTGAAACGTGGCCAAAGCAACCACCTCCTTCCTGGTTCTCACTGGAAGCTAGGAAACCGCTCGCGACAGAAGGCTCGGGGGAATAAAGGAGCCTCAGTGAGGAAGTCTGGCTCACCAACTTCCAAGGAGAACTTGAAAGTGTAGGAATTAAAGCTTGAATTCTGCTTTCAAATCACCTTGTGTGTGGCAATAACAAGCCTGTGTGCTTTTGACAGACTGATACTTTAAAAATAGTTTGCCCCCTGAAACTAGAGAAATGAGCCCAGAGAGCGGCGCCTTGCTGCATCCAGGGACACAGTTGGGGGCTCACCCTCACAGCCTGGCTGCAAGCACTGCCAAGGCCAGGCCTGACCCCATTTGCCCTCCCATGGCCACTTCTCTGTCTCGCCTTCCAACTTCGGAGCTGAGGTTGCTTAACCTGAAGGCTACGGTTAAGGCAGTCCCACGACGCTCTGCCGATGTCCCCACAGCAGCACCTCCTGGCGCAGCACAGAAGGGCACATCCCGGCCACTGAGGGATCTGGAACCCTCTGAAGAGTGCTCAGGAGGAGCCCCAGGGGCCAGAGCTTCCCCCCAACTCCCCATGGGGCACATGACCCCAAACACTGAGGGGCCTCTGGCCTGACGCCCTGACCTGTCAAGAGAAGGGGGTGGGGATCACTGTGGCCAAAGGCTGAGCGCAGATTCCCACCCTGAGAGCCAGCCTGGGCACCCCCTTCCCTGCTGCAACGTGACAGGCCAACTGGCAGCAGACCCTCCCAGGCGGTTCTGGAGTTAAGAGCACACCCAGCCATGTTTTGGAAGCAGGACCTGCAGGGTGTCTAAGGACTGAGGAGCGGGCGCTCATGATAGAGATGAGGCTCCCGGAATGGCGCAGGCAGGCTCCAGGCTGGCCCAGCCTCGCTGACCCACTCCCCGCGTCTACAACCCTGGACATGGCAGGTAGCTCCCAGCCCCCCCACAACACCTGAGCCCCTATGTGGCCAGGTGCCAGAAGGGGCAGCCTTCCAGGGGCACTCGCTCCAGCCAGCTAGAAAGACAACCAATAGCTAGAAAGACTCTCCTCCTCTGGAAATGCGCTCCTCATTTTGAAATGGAAACACAGGGCCACAGTCTGCTCGACCCAAGTTCCTGCCGCCTCCTCCCTCCCTACTGTGTGCGTCCCCTGGGACTCTCTCTCCGCACAGGAACCGCCATCTCCGCCACTGCTTCTGACAGCAGACACTCCCTCTCACCAAGCTGCTCTGAGGAACGGGCTGAAGTTTAGAGTCCCTGGACAATGCCGCAGGCTCAGGGGTGCCAGTGCTGGGTCAGACCTGGCCTGGACTGTGGCACAGCCTCTCCACTCACTGGGAGACTTCGGGCTGGCGCACTGACCTCTCTGAGCCGTGTCTGCGTGTTCAAGGAGGAAAGGCCTGCTCTGCCCCAAGTGCAGGATACGACGAGGCCCCGCGTGTACCTAGCAGCACGGTGCCAGGTTCCATACCAGCCAGCATGGAGCCACCCCTGGTGGCCTCAGGAAGGGGTGGGGACAGAGGCAGGGCTGGCCCTTGTGGCCCTCACAGGTCATGCTCAGGCTGGCTGACCTGAAGCCATCTGGAAACATTCCAATTCCTCACTCTCATAAACATTTTCTGAGACTAGCCACGTTAGCTTAAAACAAAACCTAAACCTCATACAGAGATAAGACCCAGCTTCAGAGCATAGTTTTCTCATGACTGGAGGAGAATGTTTATTTGGAACCCAACCCCCAGGCCTCCTACTCAGAAGTGTTTCCAAAAACAAGTCTGCCCCCCAGGGTGACCTGCACAGAAAAACACTGACATACAGGCAGACTCACCCACGTGGGTGAAAAAAACAGTATTTCAGGAAATCAACAAAAACAAGCACTGGGAAAGACAGAAAGAGGCCCCATGGAGGTGGGAAATATTCTAACTGCCTGAAGCTCTGTGCAGGGAAGAACAGACTCCAGGCAGCAGGCCAGGCCAGCCACCACTGCAGGCCCAGTGTCTACTCTGGAGGCAGCCTCAGGGACATGCTTCTGCACCTGTCCCGGGAAACAGAGGCTCCAACCATGCTCATGGGCCCCCCACCCAATAGCAACTGTCACCTAAAGAAGCCAGTTCAGCTGAAAGCCAAGTTCAGCTCTCCAAGAGCAGGCGGGCACCCAAATGCAGTGTGTGTGTGCACAAACCCATAGGCTTGCGCTCTTGTGTACACAACAGGCATGGCGCGCACACCTGTGCTCTCACACATGCACAGAGCCAGATACTGCACTGCACCTGACCCCCATGGCAGCCTCATGGGCAGGGGACCCAGAAGCTAGGGTGTGAGCCAGGCCACTCCTTCCCATTGTGACCTCGGTGTCATCCCTACCCATCCGTCAGAGGCCCAGTTCTTCTCCTGGTCATGGCAGCTATAGCCCCACCAGCTCCCACTCTTACTCCTCCCAACTCTGGCTCTTCGCAAATGCTGTTCGCTCTGCCTAAAAGCTGTTCTCTGTTCCTGACTCCTCTTTTCCTTCCAGGCCCAGCTCAAGTGTCATTTCCTAAGTAAAGCCCTCCTGAGCCCACTCTGGGCCAGGCCAGTTCTCCCTGCACATCGTGACTCACAGAAATGTGTGCTTAGGGCATGGTGGTGACACAAGACACCTAGTATTTTTAAAGATGCATGTGGAAGTACTTAGGGGTGAAATAGGGTGCTAGCTGGAGCTCACTTTAAAATACTTAAACAGAAAGAGGGGAAAAAAAGCTCCACGAAGCAAGTTACGGCAAACGCCCCAGCCGCTGGTGCTGGGAAACTGTGGCTCCCCCGGTCCCTGCCCCTCTGTGCACACCTGGAAGCTGCAGATGATGGAACTGTGTACACCGCCGGCCCCTGGGGGAACACCTGCTACATCTCCCTCTCCCTCACTGCACCGCCAGCTCCAGCAGGCCAGGGATGTGTCTGCCTTGCTTGGTCGGCTGAGTGGACAAGCGGGTGGAGGCCATCCTGCCTCCCCATGCCCTGGCAATCCTGGAGTCACAGGGCGTTGCCCAGCAGTGGAGCTGGGTACCAGGACCTCCCCCTGCCCAGGCCCGCAGAGCGAGGGCCACAGGAGTCCAGGCCTCTGCCCGTGGGGCAGGGGCTCACCTTCCCACTCCCCACCCTGGCTCTGTGGCTCTGGATGCTTCCAGTTTGCAGCAGCAGAAGACGAAGCCAAACAAGGACCCCCAGCCAAGAAGGGCCCGGCCGGCGGCTGCCCGACTTGCTCTGTCCTGTGTGGAGCAAGTGGAGCTGAGGTGTCAGCAAGCACAGCATAGGGGGAGGGAGACCGGCCTGGGGACATCGCATGGGACAAGGTCCAGAGGAGCCAGGAGGGAACGGGGTGACCCACGTCCCACCCCAAGGTCAAATGCTACCCACGTCAGAGCTGGGTGGAGCACCGTGGAACCTGGTGCTTCTGCCAGATTCTTCTGCGAGAGTCTCAACCACTCTAAAATAAAACATTATTTAACAGAAAAAAGGGGGAAAGGGAAGGAAAGAGAAAAGCGGTGAAGGGGCAGACCCCATACCTCGGAACACCTGGTGGCTGTTCCGGAGCAGTGTCTGCAGGCCCCCACACTCCCGCTTCAGCCTCCGCAGGGTCTCCGTGTCCAGCTCACTGGCTACTTCTGCCAGAGATAGGCTCTCTGTGGAAAAATGGTTTTTTTTTTTTTCCTAAAACCACAACAAAATATTACAAACCTGTCACACAGGCAGTTCCATACACTCAGGCCTTACGCACTCCAGCACGAAGGACCACGATTCCATCTCAACCAACCCACACCACACCGCAGCCAAACCATGAGGGCTGTGGTGTTCTCAGTGTCCCCACCCAGCTGTGGCACAGCCTGACGAGGCGCAGCCCCACACATGCCTCCTGCCTGCACAGGGCCAGGCGTCAGGTGATGCTGCCTGCTCTGGGTGGTCACCTCAAGCTCTTCTCGACCCATGAAGGGGTGGCTGTTTGGAGCCAGGGTTTCTCAGACTAAAGAAGGAAGGCCAACCTGGCAGGCCTGGGGCCTGAGCCTCCCCAGTGGCTGCTCCAACCACGCGGCAGCAGGCCTGGCGCTACCGGCTCCAGGGTGGCCAAGGCCGCACTAGGTGTTAAGAAAAAGCAACAGCACAGACACCACAGTGATGGCCTCTTTCCCATTCGAGTCTCTGCTTTGAGAGCCTACATGTATTTCAAACGCTCTCATCAGAAAACCTGCTGACAAGAAAGTCATTTATTACCAAAACATCAAATTGGATATGAATGAAAGCTGGTTTTCCTACGTTATTTGCCAGGAACTTCCTACCTGCTGGGTGCTGCACTTCACGTCTTATCTGCACCCTCCAAGCTGCAGGAGAGCAGAGGAGACGGTGCCTGCCTGCATGCAGCTGAGCCTGTGGGACCCCCACAGATCAGGGCACCACAATGCTGACCCAGGACCCCGGTGCAGGCAGCCGCTGTTGCAGCTGCTGCGAGAGTCCTTCCTACCCCAGCCCGGCCACTCTTCTGAGTCAACCTCTCGTCTGTCTCAAATCCATACTGAGAGAAGTGGGAGTGTTTTAAAAAAGATGACATATCGTCCCAGTCAGCCTTCCCTGTCCCCCCGCCTCTGGCCCCGCACGGACTCCATAACGGGGAATCTCACACTTGCAGCCGTGGGTGCCTCTGGGCCTGGCACATCCAGCCTCTTGGTTACTCATCCTTTGATGTGTGCGGCCTTGACTCCTAGCAAGGCAGGACTTGGAGCCTCTTGAGGGCAGGGTCCCTTCCCACCCTGTTTCTCAGCAATGTCCCACAGGGGCAGAGGTGGAGCTAGGATGGGTGAGGTCCTGGAGCCAGAGCCACACATGGCCCACAGGCACAGAAACACAGAGGGGCCTGTCTGGGGACACGCTGGGTGGGGGTGAGACCAAAGGCCCTGAAGGCTGCCTGTGGGCAGGAGGGAGGCGGGAGGCTGAGAGGCCAAGGGCTCAGCTCCTCCCTTCTCACAGCATGGCCACATGGAGAGCCCCTAACAATCCCCAGACCCACGGACACCAATCTGGAGGGGATGGGGGTATGGGGCTTGTTAGGTGCCCTGGTTCCCAGGTTCCAAGGGGCAGGCAGAACTGAGCCCACCACTCAGCCACCCCTGCTCTCCATCTCCAGGTCTGTTCCTCCTTCCTCCTCACCCACCAAAAGCTGTCCATCCCAGGCACAGCTGACATCTGTGCACCCGTCATCTCCTGGGAATTTAAAGGTCAAACTGCACTCAAGAACTGTCACTGCTTACTGCACACGGGAACTTTCTGACCACACTGATGTCCCTGGGGCTCTGGGGCCCAGCTGCCTGTGCTGGGCTCCATGCTCTGCCAGCCTCAGCCTTCTTCCTCTGTGCTCCAGTCCCACCACAGCAGGGTGCCTTTAGTCAGAGGCGCCAACTCAGAGACCCCACGGTGCCTGGTGATTTGCAAGCAGCTAGTCGGCCCCTTCAGCCACTGAGCCAGGGCCACTCTTGCCAGATGGCTAGAGGCTCTGCTGATCAGCTACCATCAGGTTCGAATGATTTCTGGAGGGGCCGTCTGTGCTCAATGGCCTGGCCCCATCCCATGTACACATGGTGTAAGATGACAAAGAATGAAGGAGGAAATGGGCATGATTTTGTCCCAACATTCATAGGTGAGGAAAGCAAGGCCTGGAGAGGAAGGGTTTCCCTCAAATGGGCAGCCAGGCAGGAGTCACTGACGGAGGGGCCAGGAGGGGATGGGGCTCCGTGCTCTTCTCCAGTTCCCAAAACTGCGAGAAGCCAGGCTCTGGCTGCAGCTCCACACCACCCTCTGGCGGCCAAGCAGCATCCCTGCCTGGAAGGAGGTGAGGTCCTTACAGCCCCGGCTGGCTCTCTGAATGCCATTAATTTCAACGCACCACTCACCCCAAGAGAACAATCGATGTAATTTTCTCCTTTTGCCATGGCTGACTTTTGTGTTTTGGGGATTTCAAAGAGAATTAAATTATCGAATCACAACAGCTCCAAATCTTACCGCATACTCAAGGGGACAGTGCCTTTTTCTTGCCCTCAGTAACCTGTTTTCTCTTTGGATAATTTCTGGATGGAAAATGAGTAGTTCTAGCCCCTAAACCTGTTTTTTGAAAGTTAATTAAGGGTCCAAACTCCGTCACTCCCTGGCCTGGCCTCGGCCTTCCTCCCTGGAAATAACAAAGTCCTTTATGTTTATAGGAACTATTGGGAAAATTTTAAAGAATTTGCTTGAAGAGAGCCTATTCACCCACCATCAATGGCTTTTTCAAAGTGTGTGTAGTCACAGGGCCACACCATTTTATGTTGCTTATGAAGACGTGAATTCCTGCCCTCAAACCTGGGAGCGTGCTAGCCCCTGAGGTGGTGGACAGCTTACCTCCCCCATTCCAGGTCTTCAAACTCCCATTTCGAGAACTTCCTGTGTTTAATTGCTTTCCGCCTAACAATAAATTCGCCACTTGCAAAACCACTTGGTCGATAAAACCTCGTGGCAGGGCGGCACAGTTCCTCACACGCTCAGCCTTTTCTCTGGGATGAAATCCAGGTAGCCAGGGTCCTTCGGCCTGGGGCCCTGCTCCACACTCAGCGGCCAAGGCCCCAGCTACACACCCGACCCTGGCGTCCAGAGCTTGGTGACCGTCACAGTGACCAGCACTGCCGGCAGCAACCCGGAGTGGAGAAGGGGAAAGCTCCCGTCCAGGTGGGCTTACAGGGCAGCCCTGCCTGCTCTTAATGTACTGAGTCCTCTTTTCATCCACGGAAGCTTCTCTGGAGGGAGGGTATGTTCTGGATTTCCCAATCAGACAGACCTGCGTTTGAAAAGAGCAAAGCAAGTATTTTAGCTGGCTTGTCTATTTCAACATTCTCCATGGAATTCTCTCATCCTGGAGTACAAATCACAAGTTTTAAACGTCTATCATGAAAAAATCCTGATTTTAAAAACTGACACCAGTCGGGTACGGTGGCTCACAACTGTAATCCCAGCACTTTGGGAGCCCAAGGTGGGCAGATCACCTGAAGTCAGGAGTTTGAGACCAGCCTGGCCAACATGGCGAAATCCTGTCTCTACTACAAATACAAAAATTAGCCGGGCATGGTGGCACACACCTGTATTCCCAGCTACTCAGGAGGCTGAGGCAGGAGGATCACTTGAACCTGGGAGGCAGAGGCAGTGAGCCAAGATTGTGCCAATGCACTCCAACCCGGGTGACAAGAGCAAAAACTCCATCTCAAAATAAATAAATATAAATAAAAAATAAAAACTGACACCAATATAAGTTACTTAAAATTTTAAAACCCAAAAAACAGTAAGAGCCCATGGTTCCCTCTCATCACTTGGAGCTTCACAAGACCTAACAAAGGCACCTAAACTCAGAATCCAACTCCTGGGCCTGGCAGCCGCACTGTCTTAAAGGTTTCCTGCTGCCACCTCTCACTCCACCCCTTGGCCACCGGGAGGGGGCACATGCTGATGGTAACACTGCAGAGTGTCCCAGGGGCTGGGAAGGGAGGTAGCTTTGTCCCCACCTTGCCAGAGCCAGCCAGTGCACATGGGGGCTAAGCAGAGGGCCTGGAGCCACAGAGGCACTCCATCCATGCTCACCTTCCTTCGCAGCACACCCCAATGGAGGATGCCCTTCAGACAGTCCCCTCCGGACAAGCAGGCCCAGCCAACCATGGCAAGGGCGCCTTATTTCTGGGCTTCCTCTCCAGGCATCAACTACAAGGCCAGGCGCAGGTGATAAGGAAGCCAACCTCCTCACTATGTGACAGCCACGCCTCTGCTCCCCAGTTCTTCCAGCGGGATTTTAAATTCTCAGTGCCTGTCACACACCCAGGCCCCACCAGACATGTGCTGTGTGTGAACTGCTTGAAAAATGACAAAGCACGTTCACATCCACTCTCACATTCCATCCCCGAACCTGCCAGTGATAAGAAAACTGAAGCTCAGAGAGATGAAGCAACAGTCCACGGTCTCTACCAACTAGTAATGGGACAGCAAGTGCAAAAATCAAAGCCACAGGTTCCTCGGACCTGCCTAGAGGACCCAAACTTTAGCAGTTTCCCCAAATCAGTTCTGACCTCAGAAGACCAAGACCTGCCAAAATAGAGGACACTGAGAGGATGACGGGACGGTTCAGCGCAAGTCCTAAGGTAACTTCCCATGGTAGCAGGGCAGTGACAGTGCCAGCGGCCCTGAGGCCTGTGCCACCAGCCAACGCTGCTCCTGGAGCACGGCTATAACCGCAGCCGGCCAGCGAGTGCCCATGACACGCCCTCCCCGCCGTGGGCTCTGAAGACATCATCCTGTTAAGCCTCCACAAAGCACCAGGCAGCCTCCTGGTCTCACAGAAGCGGACAGGCTTGTGGAGCTCTGCGATGAGTCGGAGTGAACCACGAGCAGCAGCAGAGCCGACGCTTCGCTCAGATCAGCCGGGCCCTTTCTTGCTAAGGCAGCCATCAAACTCTGTGGCCTGGACACGACGGGGTTATTTTTTAAAAGCACACTGTCTGCCAGCCACAGAGTGTTGTCAAATAAAGTTACCAGAGACTGAGGTGAGCTGCTGTAAACACTTCCATGGTTCTTTAGAAAGGTCAAGCCCTTGGATCGGCAAGAGGGCCTAAGTCTGCCCTGTCCATACAAGGTTCAGAGGCACAGTCACACTGCTCACAGAAAGTCCCCAGGCCAACTTCTGCCCAAATGACATTTCTGGTGAATCTGAATGAACCAGGCCTTTAATGAGAAAATGGGAAATCATTGTGAACTTCTGAAACACACTTCAATTGCAGTCAATTATTTGCGACTTGAAGGAGCAGGAACTTTCCACAGGGAGTTCAGCCACAAGCCACACCGAGGCCGCCACTGGGCAGGTCCCCTGGGGCCGCTCAGAGCTTCTGGAGAGACAAGGAGGGCTTGGCGAGGGCGCCTGCAGGCCTGGAGGAGGGAGTACTGGGGTGCCTTTAAGGAGGGTACCATGAGACAGAACAAGCCTCTGGGCCTCGTCAGGGACAGAGGCACAGAAATCAGCACCAGCATGTTCTGGAACGTTTTGAACGTTACAGCATGGTTCACGGCTCTGTGACAGAGTCCTGAGCTCTCCACCCAAACACCGACACACCACCAAGAACAACGAGAATCAGGACGTACTCTTTTGGTTGAAGGAATCCTGAGGCAGTCTTCGTCCACGTGAAACCCACAGGTGAAGCCCACTTCTTTAATGAAGTCAAGGTACTCCCGGTACTGAGTCTTCTTACTCTGCCTCCGGGAGTATTTTCCAATGAAGTCAAAGAAGCAGCAGGGGAGGACAAAGAAGCGGCAATTGTAGGAAGACCTTCAAAAAGAACCGACAACCAGAGCGTCAAGCATCCAGAGCAGACGCAGTCAAGGACATTCAGCGCAAAGCCACACGGCAATCGCGTAGCAGGGCCAAATAGGGAAGTGATGTTCCTGGCCAGTACTGTTTCTTTTTATATACATATAATGTCCACTTTTATTTCAGCTTCGGGGGTATGTGTGCAGGTTTTGTGGCATGAGTGTACTGCAAGATGCTGAGGTTTGGGGTAAGGCAGATCCCATGACCCAAGTAGTGAGCATGGTAACCACCGGGTGGTTTTTCAACCTTTGCCCTCTCCCGCACTCCCCACCCCAGTAGTCCCCAGCGTCTGTTGCTGCCATCTTGACGTCCCTGTGTACTCAATGTTTAGCCCCACTTACAAGTGAGAACATGCGGCATTTGGTTTTTGGTTTCTGCAATAGTTTGCTGAGGATAATGGCCTCCAACTGCACCCATGTTGCTGCAAAGGACACGATTTCCTTTTCTTTATGGCTGTGTCATATTGTTTTTCATATTAAAAGATGAATTAGGCCGGGCGTGGTGGCTCACGCCTGTAATCCCAGCACTTTGGGAGGCCGAGGCGGACGGATCACGAGGTCAGGAGATCGAGACCATCCTGGCTAACACGGTGACCCATCTCTACTAAAAATACAAAAAATTAGCTGGGCATGGTGGCAGGCACCTATAGTCCCAGCTACTCGGGAGGCTGAGGCAGGAGAATGGTGTGAACCTGGGAGGCGGAGCTTGCAGTGAGCCGAGATCGCGCCACTGCACTCCAGCCTGGGCGACAAAGCGAGACTCTGACTCAAAAAAGAAAAAAAAAAAAGATGAATTACAGCCTTCCCCAACTTAATTTCTAGAAATAAGGCAACACAGTATATCTTTTCAATAAAATATGAATCTAATTACTTTTATAAAAAATGACTTTTCAGTTACTGTTATCAAGTGACATCTAAAACTTCCTGAAGTACTTTAAGATGTCAGCTTTGAAGAGGAACTGTTACAGGGAAGCACAATCAAGCCCGAGCAAAGACCTGATCTTTAACCTAGTTACTCCTTGAGAATGAAAACAGCTCAGAAGAATCTGAGATAAAGAGACTCAGCAACGAAACGTCAACGAGCAGCAGCACAACCTGCTTTGTGACCTAGTCTCTCGGACACAGGACCAGCTGCCTCTGACACACACAGCTCCCTGTGCAGAGGCAACTGTGGCTGCAGAGGCGCCACCGATGGGTAGACTTCCCCTTTAAAGACAAACCCTCATGTTTTCAGAAGAAAACTTCCAAAAAGGACACCTCTTTTGGCACCGGATATAAATGCTGAAGTAATCACAGTGCCAATCGGTGCTGGCCAATAGAGATATAATGTGAATAATCTGAGAAATTTCATATTTTCCAGTAGTCGTATTTTAAAAGGTAAAATAAAACAGGTGGAATTTATTTTAAATTTAACCCAATACAGGCGATATGCAAACATTTCAGAAATTGGAAATACCCACATTTCATGTGCTTGACAACTGCACGCAGCTAGTGGCTACCCTTTTGGACATCACTATTTAGAAGACGAAGCATTCCCCAGTCATTCGCCGGGTAACTCCTCTGCTTCTCACCTGGCTGCAATGACAGGTATCCATGGTGTGAGTTCATCAGAATGGTTACCGATTAACCAATCAACATCAGGGAAAAGGGTCTTATCATTGGGTGTGATTGCATCTTCCTAAAGGAATAACAAAACAAGACAAAATGTTTTGGGAATCAATGTAGAGCTGCTGCGTGGGCAGGACACAGCGGGAGGGTACAGGCTCTGGGGTCACACAGCGCAGAGCTGTAGTTCACCTGCTGCACGACCAGGAACGGGGAAGTCAATGTATCTGCCCTAGGTCTGCCTAGAGGGCAAGAAATGCTGGCAACTTTTAGGGAAATCACTGGAGAAACTAACACTCTTTTCTGAGTGCTAATCGCCTTTTGATCATTTAAAAGCTGATTTTTCCATAGGCATAAGAGCTCTAGGAGAGACGGCCACTGAATGGTTTCACCTCTGGCAGAGTATGGGGACAAGCAATGGCTTCAGAGGAGGTGAATGGAAGGCAGAGAAGTCTGAGGGTGATTTAAGTGCACAATACAACACAGGGGTCTCACCTCACAGGCCCTTCAATTTAGGAAACCAAGTCTAAGAACAGACAGAGGGGAACTTACACATGTAAATACATGTAATTCTTTACCATTAGGCTATTTTTGTAAACTATCATAAAGTGATTAAGATCCCCTTGAAGAGGCACTCTAACCATTCTGACAAATTCTGCAGTTAAGCCGAGGACAGCTTGCTTTTATGATTTAAGAACTTTGAATAGTCACCCTACCCTTTCTGATCATTACCAGGCCATCATTAATTACTGAAATCAACAGTCTCAATAGCAATTCTGTCAGTAAAAACTGGAAAGAGAGAGGTGGAAGAGAGACTACACAACCACTGAAAATCTTCTTAATTTTCCAGGGGTAGGGTGAGTCCCCAAGATAAGCAAACAGAAGTTATTCCCTGATGGGAACGGGGAAGCCATTCTGAGACACTCCCTCTTCAAGGCTATTCTTTCCAACAGCAAAACTGCAACACGAGAGTGTTTTGCAGACATGATATGTAAAACAATAAAACTGAAATTCTATATCTCTCTGGTTCTTCAATAAGCACATGTGCTTCTATTTACAAAGATGTTAAAATACTGAAAATAGTATTGTTCAAGGGTATATGTATAATCTACAGAGATGTCAAACCTTTGGGACTATTTATTCTTGATTCCCACTCATTCTAGATTTGTTTGCCCATCTGTCTCTTTAAATGGCGTGAATAAATTAAAGCATAACTGACATTTAGTAAAGACCATAATCATATTTTATATTGCCAACAGCACTAGATATCAAAGCCCCACCTGTTTTATGAAGTTTGTTTTTGTGTTTTTTTTTTTTTGAGATGGAGTTTCGCTCTTGTTGCCCAGGCGGGGATGCAGTGGTGCAATCTTGGCTCACTGCAACCTCTGCCTCCCTGGCTCAAGAGATTCTCCTGCCTCAGCCTCCTGAATAGCTAGGATTACAGGCATGCGCCACCTCACCCGGCTAATTTTGTTTTTTTTTTTTTTTGAGACGGAGTCTCGCTCTGTTGCCCAGGCTGGAGTGCAGTGGCCGGATCAGCTCACTGCAAGCTCCGCCTCCCGGGTTTACACCATTCTTCTGCCTCAGCCTCCGGAGTAGCTGGGACTACAGGCACCTGCCACCTCGCCCGGCTAGGGTTTTTTTGTATTTTTTAGTAGAGACGGGGTTTCACCATGTTAGCCAGGATGGTCTCGATCTCCTGACCTTGTGATCCACCCGTCTCGGCCTCCCAAAGTGCTGGGATTACAGGCTTGAGCCACCGCGCCCGGCCTAATTTTGTATTTTTAGTAGAGCCAGGATTTCTCCATGTTGGTCAGACTGGTCCTGAACTCCCAACCTCAGGTGATCCGCCCACCTTGGCCTCCTAAAGTGCTGGGATTACAGGTGTGAGCCACCATGCCTGGCCTTTATGAAGTTTTTTTTTTTTTTTTTTTTTTTTTTTTTTTAG